>NW_024045134.1:352095-385714 GCF_012273895.1 Zerene cesonia | reverse complement strand
AAAAAGTGCTACCTATTAACTATATAATTTACAGTCAAACAAATAGGGAACAGTTAAACAAGGGAACCCTTTCTCACTATTTCACCACCGCACCATTAACATGACATCAAGTGAGTATGCATTTAAACGGCCTACGTTACATTCCTAATTGTAATTTACTATAAAGCACGTGCATAAATAGCTGACCTATCTCAATTAGCAGTTACGGCGATTATTTAAGTAATGATTTAATAAATTGTAGGAGTGGAAGACGGGGCCACAGATAATATAATACATACTGGACTTTAATCAGCGCGTGCAATTTATATCTGATGCGTTTTATGCGGCATTGAGTTTATTCTTTCGTTAATTTAGTTGTATTTTATTCGCAATGGAAATTATGAAACTATAAGGACAGATAAGATAAAAAAAATTGTATAGAGGACAATAAAACAGAGATAAAATTTTTAATGATTATGTAATAAATATGATCTTGGAATTTGATTCTTTGGAATTATTACTTTCTCTTTTTAATTGTTGTGGTAGTTGCAATAATGATACTTTGTTTTCAAAAACTTTAAAGGAAATGTTTTTTTTTTTAAGTTACAAGGAAAATTTATTCATAAGCAATTTAAAAAGAAAACAAAAACAATAAATAGATTTATACATCGTCCATTTTCATTACTATATCTATATGCGCAACGAAAAAAAATCCTCTTGGCTGATTTGAAAAAAATTAACTCCTAATATATTGACTTAACGTCTATTTTTCAAAACATGACTTTGAGGTTAATATCTACTGGGTGTGAGCGAGCAAGGCAAGCGCAGTGATCTATAGATGGCGCGCGGAACACGGAATGATCTGCGCGGTCAGCATAGATTATATAAATTGGATAGACGCTACAGCTCCACCGATTAATAATATTTGAATTTTAATGGTTTATGTTGAAAGGTCTTTGTTGACTACTTGAGTGCTCTGTGTGTTTTAATACTGTATTTTTCATTTATTGTAAAATATATCGAAAACTATTAAATATGATGCCCGGAGTATTATTTTAAAGGTTAGGCTGTAGCGACGTGATGACACCCAGAGATAAATTGGTGGCACTGCATGTTATTTCTTTTTCTTTTTCATTTATATTATTTATGATATAAATTAAGAACGATTTTATACTTTCATGATAAATTATTCAAACGTTTCTTACTTTTGTTTACATATACATATACATACATTCATAAAATCTACAAATTCCAACTCATCACTGCAATAAATAAAAACAGCGATATAATAATGACAATCTGTTTGAATAGTCTTTGAGCGCAGGTCGCGTGCGCCGCCGCCGTTAGCCACCGAGTGGAAATTTATAATGATCGATATATTTCGCCCCTTTCCACTCACCTCGCTCTCCAACAGGCGACATTCGGAGTCAACTTGGATTTACTTCATTCATTAGGTTTTGAGTGCAATGAAATAAAATAAAAATTAACCGCATTGTTTTTTTTTTATGTGTGGCGGGAAATTTGACAACTCAGGGTTGTCAATTGACGCAAAGCATACGTAGAAAAGAGAATGTTTAAGAATGTCTTTGATTTATACTTTAAAAATGTTTTGTTTCTCATTTAATCACGCCACTTTATGACGTCTTACAGTATATCTTATTATAGATATCATAATACCTCATACGTTATCGGTAAAGTAAAAACAACGAAATTCCTTGAACTTCCCAGGACACCAGAATGTATTTTAGATTCAACTGATAAACAGGTCAGGTAAACCCTATAAAGTGCTTGTTTATAGCCTTAAACTAACTTACCTCCCTAGTTACGCAAACTGTGCTTGAACTTTAGACTGAGAGATTTTAATTTAAGATTTACTGTCTTATCTAGCGTATGTAAATCTCGCTTTATTCGTAGTATATAGTGCACGAAAGGGTCAACTGTATATAATGAATAATAGTGTCGATTTCGATCTAGACATAGGTCTTAAAGGCAGGGCATTAGTAGCACTAAATCTTGTTTACACACATTTAATAGATTATCTTTGCTTTGATTTTAAACTAGTCTACGAAATCTATTGTACTCTATATCATTAGATTTTAAAATTAAATAAAAAATTTATTGTGGAAGGTATGATAAACGTTCAGAAATAATTTGTCTATTGATGTGATATTGAAGTATAACTAAGCAGTCATACAACATATGATTTGATAAGGCTGGATGGATAATATATATCAACTATATACATTTTTTCATAAGAATTCGTATCTGTTATAACCAGTTAACTGTTGTGTTAATGAGCTAAATTCATCATAATATTAATACAAATGCGACAGTAACTTTGTATGTCTCTCTTCTTCACGTCTAAACTACAGAAACTATTTGAAATTGAGTACAAAAATAGTGTGAGACACGAGAAAGGACAAAGACACACGGGAACGGTTTCCTTTGACTACGGGAGGAAAGCCGGGGGTGAAAAGCTAGTGTTGAATAATTCGAAAAATTCGTATTTTACCTATGAATGTTTTTATGATCGATGTTGATTTCGCATATAGTTTAGATAGAAAATAATAAGCTGCAATAAGAAAATATTAACTCCACTTTCAGTACCATAAAACATAATGTAACCTCTATCCACATTGTTCCTCGAAGTTTAACAATTACTTTTAAATTGCAACACATAACAACTGTTATTAAGTTCAATCACTATGTAATGAAATCTTTCGTGTAATTAAATTCGTTAGGTGTACAAATTATTTTGTAATTTTATGATATAATAAAAGTGAATCAGATTGAATCCTCGTAAAAAGCGTTCTGTTCATTTTTATAAGGATGTAGAGCAGATCTGAGTGAAGAAATTTTATTGGTCTTTTTATTGACGCAATGTTGTATGTTTTTTTTCGTAATAAATAATAAAGGGTGTGCGTTTTCTTCCTCACTACTGGAAAACATGATTTTTTTTTAATCTTCTTTTTTATCCTTTATGATATTGTGCTTTCGCAACACAGATGACGGGCACATGGTCATGAAACACGTTTAACACGAATTTACGTCGCAATTACGAAGGTCAAAGTGAAATAGAGGAGTGCTTTGATTCGAATAGGAAGCGTGACTGTTGGTACACTGCGGCCACAATTAGCCATATTTGGTGAGCCAAGCGCCTTAACGCTAGAACTACTAATATTTATTACTTGCTCGCGATATAAACTGCGCTTTCTAAGCGTAACGTTTGAAAAAATAGTACGGCATTTGAATAAAAATGGTGCGGAATAAATATTACAAGAAAGATTATTGTTTTTTTTTAACTGTTTTTTTCGTAGTCAAACCACATAAAAGGCAAATTAATAAAGTTCAACTACTCTTTTACGTCATAGAATTCGACTTATTCTGGTCATGATTTAATAATAGTAATTATAAATTCCTACTAATATTATAAATACAAAAGTAACCCTCTGTACGTCTGTCTTTTCACGCGTAAGCCACTGAATCGATGTATATGAAATTTAGTAAAAGACCGTCTGATTGAATGATTCTGCGGAAATTTAATTTTTTAGAACATGTATTTCCCTTCAAATATAGGCATTGTGACTACGGTTATATTAGCTTGAAATCAATTCATTTGAATATATTTTCATTTAGTAGTAGTTACTACTAATTATCATGGCCTTTGCCAAATTAGAATGAACAGACTAATCTGCTAATGCCCTCTCGTGAGAGTCAAATAAGTTTTATATGTACTTTTTTATCACACTGACATTCATCACATATTATGACAATGTCTGCCAACCCTAAGGACCAATCGTGGAACAATTCATTCAATGCACAAGACTCACGTAGAAAATTCTCAAACACAACGCTACGACACATCTTACGAGCGTAATTCCGCTGCCCTCCATAAAAATGTATTCGCGCTAGTACGTACGAGATAGTTTCGCGGATTCAACAGAGTTTGAAAGCGTGACCACGGTACAATTAGCTATATCGGGGCTGACTACATCTTGATAACGGGTGAAATGCTATCAGTAACAATAGACCGAGCCGCTTTGTTACCGACACTTATCTGACTAGGTTTGTTTATTGTTCGCGTACGGTACACGCTTTGGGTTGTCTGCAATTAGGCTTTTAGCTTGCTGAATATTTGGGTGGCACGCTGTTGAAATGTACGTAGTTTCAATATAAATATGACGAAATATTCCTGAATAATTAAGTATTTCTTTAGAAACTTAATTGAAATGAAAGATGGACCGAATCAATACGTTGCGGACTTTATATTAGTACTATGCTATTTATAACTATGCTTTTCTATATAAATCAAATAAAAGTTTTGTGATAATATAGAACTAACAGTTTTCAAAAATACATTTAAATCTAGAATGTGGAATTGAATTGATTAACACTAAAGTGTAAGGCGACCTAAGTATTCTTTATCCTAAGTATTTTCAATCACAGCACATGTTTCTTTAATTATATAAATTGCGACGAGCTCATTTTGTAAACACACGTAATTGCTAGCCGTAGACGTAAAGTCGTTAATTGAGAGACATTAATAAATCAATAAAATCATTCAATCAAAGAAAGTACAAGCTGAGGGTCGTTTATGGATCCATTAACTAGAACAAGTCTCCTCGAAGTGCATTCTTGGTGATAATGTGCCTTACATCGGTCGTCCATCTGACTTTTTGCGAGTCTTATTCATTGTGCAGTGCGCACTACTGTTATTATTGCGAATTATTTCATACTAGCTGCGCCCCGCGGTTTCACCCGCGTAAGTTCGTATCCCCTTGGAATATCGGGATAAAAAGTTGCCTATATGTTATTCCGGTTGTCCAGCTATCTACGTAACAAATTTCATTGTAAGTAGTTTTTGCGTGAAAGAGTAACAAACTCACACACGTCTTTACAAACTTTCGCATTTATAATAATAGAAGGATAGTAGGATAGGACTAGACGTTAGCTGCGGCGTCACTCGCGCGGTACCCAAGTAAAAAGTAGCCTATGTGCTAATCCAGACTATAATCTTATATTATGACTATAATCTCTGTACAGAAATATAAATTTCATACAGATATGGTCAGATGTTTTCGCGTGAAAGAGTTACAAACATCCATCCATAACAAACTTTCACGTTTATAGTATTAGGATATTTTATTGGATTTCGATGATTCGTTCAAATAAATAACTATAACCGCTGGCCTAGCTAAATGGCAAACGCTACTTATCTATATATATTCTATAAAAATTTACGACTTTTTACGATGCAATATGTCTTGAAAGATAAGATAAGCAGTTTTTTTTTTAATTATATTCAGCTAGTTGTAGATATGTCTCATGCCCATATAAAACAGTCGTGTCGCTCCGGTTTATATTTAAGTAACAAATTATACAATTATATTTATTAATTAAAATCATTCAAATAAAAAATATTTGTTATCATTTAGAAAGAGGGTTCATAAAAAAAATAATCTATATACATATATAAAAAAGTGATGTTAGTTACACTATTTATAACTCAAGAAAGGATTAACCGATTTGGCTGAAAATTTTGTGCAGAGTTAGCTTAGCTAAGTACGAAAAAATCTTTCTCTATGTAACACCTTATATATAAAAATCAATTGCTGTTCGTTAGTCTTGCTAAAACTCGAGAACGGCTGAACGGATTTATCTTATTTTGGTCTTGATATGTCCGTGGAGGTCTAGGGAAAGCTTAAAAGGTGAGAACGATAAGGAAAATATGTCGAAACAATATTCTATGGCGTTGCGAGTTCGCCGGGATAGCTAGTTAATTTATAAATATACGTACGTACGTGAAGATAATTTTACCACTAATCTTAGTAATGGAGAGCAGGTCATATTTGTCAGTGAATGAGAGCATGGTATGACTACATTTTTTAATCCACTTGCTGCTAACTATTAATTAAATGACGTGAGGAGTTTTTTCTCGTTATATATAAGAGACGTTAATTGAACGTAATTCTTCTTGACGACAGTTATTGCAAATTAATAAAGAACATTAAATGATGCTTCAATGCTAGGAATTTCTTGCTTGAATCGGAGTATACGATACGCAATGTATAACGCTGCCGTGTGGCGATATTTATGAACTTATAAAGAATTCTGATATGATGACGATAATACAATACCAAAACTCTTTTTAAAATAAATTTGATTGCAGAAAACATCTGTAGCACTAAGTTAGAATATGTGTGCATTAAAAATTATATCCTAATATATTTGAATAAACACCGAAATTAAATCGTCATTTTTTTTAATGTAAATATGTAATAATATCTATAATGTAAATACTCAAAATAATGTTAACATGGGATCGTTGTTTAAAGCAATCAAAAAGTGGTAGAAATAGGAGAATGTCGTCTAATTGGTTATACGAACATAAAAGGAAGTGTACTAATACACCCTAGAAAACAATAGACCCAATAACATAACATTGGCAATATTAGTAGAAGGCTTCACACAATAATAACAACTACTGATCGAAGGTAGAACGTCATGATATTTGTTAGACGACGCGGGTGACACAGTCATGTACCAAGTACAGCTACCGTGGGCGCGCAGCTAATATTTTAACTGGGCGGTCTTCATTGCCCGATCGCGACTAGCCGAGATTATGGTGTTGTGCTACTGTCGATGGAATATATTGTGGAATAATGTTAATATATAGATGTGCTCGTATAATGGGATGTAAAATAACATTTATTTTTAATAATACCTTTTGGATATAAGTGATTTTACATTATAATCCATGTTTGGTTAAGAATAGATGCTTCGTTGTTTATTGTGAGTTTTTTTGTAAATATAATATTAAAGGACATCGAGGTTTTTTAAAGAAGAAAGAATGTAGTACAATGCATATTAAATAAACATTATTTTTAGATTTATTTTTGTTTTATGAATGCAAATGTAATGCGTAATGATTTATAGAATGCTGTTAGCACTGATCCTTTGTACTAATATTATGAAAAAATTATTACATATTTGTGACTCTCATACTTATAAATGACTAAACCATTTTTTCATACATAGTGTGGTATAGCTAAAGCTACATTGATAGTTGAATTAAAACTACTGTCAAGTAGTGAAAATCAAAACTACCTTGTGATATTTATATTACATTTTATCTGACACCAGTACAATTTTTTAAGTTCCCAATATTTCTTATGTTGATAAAAAACATATCGATGAAATGATAATTATTCGTAATATTCCATCGACATCTCTAGCCCATCCCTACCGAGTGAAAAAGGCGTGCACGGGTTGCTCTCATTAATCTTTCATTTCTACGTTATATTATTAGAAGAACGGGTTTGCACGGATGCTGGGGGGAGGAGGAGTGAACCCGGTTGAACCCTCAGTAGCACCTGCCGCGTCCGGTGCCTTGCAACGATTTAGCTCTTGTATATAACACCTAGTTGTGTTACACTAATGAATAGTGTATTGCTTTGAAATATGTATCGAGGATTATCGAATTTGATGTGGTACGCCATGTTTTATGTATCGAATTACATTAATATCGGAGCTGATGGAACGTAATGATATGTTATTAACGAATGGATGCAAACATAGGTTGGTATTAAATTATAGTGGTTTGGAAGGTTTTGTATGACATTTGGTAGTCTAGATTTGCGGTACTAAATTTTTATACAGATATGTTTTTAGTTACAACATCTATTGGTTGTAGGGCACATTATAAAACTTGTAGTGACAAAGAACAATATGGCTGACTCAACGATAAATTTTATATACATATCAGTATGATGTGTTTTTTGTTGTATCCTTAAATCGATATTAAATTAGATATTTATGAATTCCGGTTGTAAGTTGTTATTCATAAAGCGATATGAAATTAAACGAAACCGATTTATCCTACATCATACGAATATTATCAACGTGAGAATTTGTAAGAATGTATGGATTTATTGATGTTCGTTTCTTGTTTACGTTAAAACAATTGAGCCGGTTTTGATACTTGACAGTGACGTATCTTATATAACATAATGAAACGTGAGGTGTAAAAGTATTTGATTTTAGCGGATGCAACCACGCAGACAGGCTAGTATTTCTATAACGTTCGTAACATTGACTTTTCACTCATAAGCAGTCAGGTTGAGCCGTTAGATGTATTTGTGCTTCATGTTTACTTCGAATTTATTTTCAAAATCATACGGTAAGCGCAGAATATGGAATGAGACTCATAGATAAAGCTGACACACGAACAGAGATAGCACAGATTCGCATAATTACAGTTAGTTTTATGAACATGAGATTGTGTTTGGCCATGTACCTAGATATGTAAAAAGTATGATACATTATAAATATACCTACTCAAAAACGGATACTTTTATTTATTCGAAAGTATCAGTAGAATTCGTATTTACATAAAAATTAGTCGCCAAATGTCTTAAATACTTCTATGCAACAAGAAAATTAAGTACGCTTTATTAATAGGTAAATAAAACAAATTTATCGTTGTGAACTATTTGTGGTTATTTGAGTTACATAAAAAAAATATATTTCTATAGCTTCTAGCATCGATATACAAACTTCTACTAAAATAACTTATAAATTAAACGGAACAAATAAAAAACGATTCTCTAAGAAAAACCATTTCGTAAGAATCGCTTCGGCATTGTTCTATCAAGAAAAACAGACGTAAGAGGTAGGTATTCAAACAAATAAGGAAGAGTTATAAATCATTGCTTGGTATCTGCTTGATTTACTTGTGCCGTTTCCAGGCCGATCGACGCAATTGTTGACCGCTGGTCATTATAGCCAAGAGCTGGTGGGGAACCTTGCATTTAGTTGGAATGCGGATTCCTCTATAATAAAATATATTCTTTCGTTTGGAACGAAGTTATTTGGACGGAAAAAATTAAGGCAAAAGTTGTAACGACAGTTTTTGCTAATGTTGTAAGCCATGCGGCGTGCGCGTGTTTCTCTATCTGTCTCTCACTCTCTCTCTCTCGTAGAAAACAAGCCAGATATTTTCGTTTTGTTTCTATGTCGCATTGAACCGTTTAATCCGATGGAACTTCGTACCATCCGGCTGTCCCTCGATACCTCAATTTTTTTATTTTTTTTTAATCATCATCTTGTTCTATCTATCTTATTTTCCGTTTATAATATGAATTTTATCTACCAAATCAGTAAAAATACTAATATAACGGCTATATAATTTAGTACAAAATAAAACGAATATATTACACTTGTCTGGTAATTTTTAGAAGCATGGTCACCCTGTTATGAAGTGTTGAAGCGTCTACCAATTACTGGCTATGAGGGGTGCTCCGATAATTGAATGTATGCTTTATGAGCGGCGATTCACACTAACCTTTACATTCACAATATTTATTTATTATTATATTGTAAACGTTTCAAAATTGGTTTTTGTGATATATATCATTTATAGTTTCCGTTGAAACTCCTACCCGAAGTTTAAATCCGGGGGGGGGGAGGACCCTATTACTAATACTTCTTTCGGTACTTCTGTTGGCGCTGTCTTTTTTTGCCTGTAGCTACAGTCCTAAATTGGATGGTAGAAATTTTGTTTTGCAGTTGTTCTTCAGAATATTTGTACCTTATCCTTAGTTTCTTGAGTCTAACTTAAGGAAAATTATAAATTCACTACCAATGATATTTTAATGTTAGTATGGCAGCTTCCGAAACAAATTCATAGGAAAAACATATATATAATTTTTATTATGGTACAGGTCGTTAAATCTTTCAGCTTCTTAATATGAAGAAACTGAAAATTATTGACTACATGTTATTTCTACATTATTCTGTGTACTAAATACAAATTTTCAAATATTTAGAGTACTTCTCATACGCGCGCGTGATACATATAGTCTATGTCACTCAGTGAAGATGCTTTAAAATGGTGGAAGAAAATTTGAAGTAGTCTTTATGTGAAAATAGTACAATCATTCATAGAAAAAACAAATCTACACAAAGTAATCTCTTTATTACTCTATAAGTATTATTGTAATATATGTTATATTTTATTACATTAGAAAACCTATTATTTATTTTAATAACTATCTGTAGTACTCATACAATCTGAACAACGGTATTTTCATTAGGCTTTAATTACCGCACATAATAAATTAACATAATAAAAACTTCATAAGCGCGTGAACAATAAAAAGAGTAAGGCATTTATCATAAAACCAAGCCAGCATTAAGATGCGCACGCGCCGTTCACGGTACAAAAAACATAAGTGTTTGTTGAGCGGAACTCACCTTTGCACTTTGCTGTGTGCAAACAATAAATTATTTATGTCGGGACAATCTTTCATTTGCCTCTACGGAACACTTAGCTGGTCGGTTGACGTTTTCTTTTAGGTTTTACTGTTGGTTTTATGTGTGGTTAACGTCCTTAAAATGGATTTGTTAATATTTAAAATATATTAATAAATATTTATAAGTATGCTTTTTGAATAATAAAAGAGAGAATATAATTGTAGAGTATATATTGCGTGTGTGGGAGTCGAACCAGCTTCGTCTCGATGTGGGATGTGGGATCAGAAAATGAAATGATACATGCCCTGTGTTTTGTTCAGTTAGAGGCAGAGCCGGACGTCCGTATCCTTTTCTTCACCTTTCCCAGTCTTTTCCATCCTCCCTTTATTTATCAACCTTAGCCTTATCCTGTACCCCTCAAAAGCAAGCAACACGTTTGCAGCAGTCTTACCTGTTATAATTATATCAAATGCTCATGGGCAGTGTTGATGGTTCGCTGACCATCAGACAGACTACCAGCTTGCTTATAACATAAAACATACGCTATCATACACCTAAACCTTTATTTATCCAAAAAATAGAATTTAAGTTTAGAGCTTTTAGTTTTGAAAATTAAGCGTAAAAGAGTTTATAACGCACATAATAGATTATGCTAAGGAGCTCATATTATTCAATAATGTAGGGTGAAGAGTCTAACAAGCAACTATAAATTAGCTAGGTATATACCACCTCTAATTAACCGCTTCCTTGGCACAGTGGTTAACGCGTGAACGTAGAACCGAGGGGTCCTGGGTTCAATTCCCGGTGGGGACGCACAAAAAAACAATGTCTCGGTCTGACAGGACACAGAAGTCTGTTCACCTACTTGTTAGTAAAGAAAATCGATCAGTGAAACAGATGAACGTCATCTGCCCCATACATACCCCAGTAGGGGAACACGGGACTTCACTTTTTTATACCACCTCTAATAACCAAGGAAGCTATAAATCCAAATATGTTAAGGCATTTAGAGATACATGAAACCACTAACATTACAGTCCTTTTTCGGTCAGTAACATGATAACGCTTTATCTTTTTATGTAGCATAAGAGTAACAAATTTCCTATATAAAATAAAGTATTTCTTACTCTCAACAGCAAAGTTTACACCCAATGGCCTGTAATGAGCCACAAGAACCGCACACAAACCGACGTTAATCAAAGAAGAGCCGTTTCAACTGTTTCTTATACAGTAATAAGCGCTTAGAATTCTTACTTTTTCTCACTTAATAGATATTATCAATATTAACTAGTTGTGGAAACTGAAAAAACGGAAAGTATAATCTTGAGTGCTGGTTTATAGACGCTTTAGATGTCCGACTAGCTGGGCGACCGAGCTCTGCTCGTGTTAGAAATATCTGCATCATCGGAATGTCATTTATTTATAAACTGTTACCCATTTTATGATGTTCATTGATGTAAGAACGAGATAAAACTAACAGAGAACCTGAAATTGTCAATTCTGTGCAGTGGAGTAAAAAGATTTTGTGAATCATAATTTAAGCCCCGTCGACTAATTTTGGTTTATCACACTCTAGTATTCAGGGAAATCAATAGCAATTGAGATGTATTTAATTGACAATTTGCTTATTTGTAAATCCTACTAATATTATAAATGCAAAAGTTTGTAAGGATGTGTGTGTGTGTTTGTTGCTCTTTCACGCAAAGACTACTGAACCGATTGCAATGAAATTTGGTACGTAGATAGCTGGACAACTGGAATAACATATAGGCAAACTTTTTATCCCGATATTCCTACGGGATACGAACTTACGCGGGTGAAACCGCGGGGCGCAGCTAGCAAGTTATAATTTAGCTTGTTAACAGAAAAGCATTTCTAGCAATAAATAGAATTTAAGGTACCTTCAAATGGATTGCTGACTTTAAGAGATAAGAACCCAAATGATAAGACGAAGTAACGAATGGACTTCCAGTCCCCTTCCCCCCAGTCTCCGCACGAAAAACTAAAACGTAAAAATTAAAGTAATATAAATCATAAAAAACAGTTCCATTTCAATACAACAGGAGTCGCGTGGCTGACGCGTGCCGCTTACAAATCGCATGTTACCTCTTTACCTCTCATTAGATTGAGTATACGCATCGGAGTGAATCGCCTCACAGGTCAATGTGGCCGTTTTTTATACTAGCCACAGCGCGTGGCTTCGCTCGCTTTTTTACACGGAAACGAAGTTACAGATGGTTTCATTTTGCGTTTATTAGCAATCGGGATTGCCAGTGAACTGTACAGAAATAATGATGTTTATAATTTATGCCAAACTGTAAAAAGTTTTTTGAATTGTGACCCTGTTTGTAATGCGTTCTGACTTTATTAGTATGGTTGATTAATTTTTTAAGCAATGGCTCCCGTAGTGTCGTGAGTCCGACTCGCATTTAACGATTTCAAGTTAACTTATAAGATTTTTTTTCAACGAATTAATTAAAAAGCTACATGACATGCATTTTCTACATTAATTTTAAGGGGTGTAAAACCTTTTACTGTTAACGGATTTATTTACACATACAAGGAAAAGAAGGGATGGCTTGTATTCATTTAAATAATTGAATATACAAATAAAGATAAACAAACAGACACGCAGATTATATGAAATAAGGAACGTTTGTGTTTGTATGTATGATTACCGGTTGACAGAGTTGTCGCGCGTGCGCCGACCCGTGGAGGTAAGTGCCTCAGTGCTTCCGTTACTAATCATACCTCCAAAAATAAGCGTACTTTCTGATCCGTCATTAATAATTTATTATAAGTAACAATGTATGATGTATTCAATCTATATTATGTGTCTTCTTTTCGTAAATTTTAGGGGGTTCCCTTCACCCAACACCCCAAACACAGAGTGAGAGTTGAGTCATCATCATCATCATTTTCATTTCATTTTACCACGATATTCCTTCTTTCCACTCGTCAATCCTTTCCTTATCCCTTTCCCCTTAAAAGTTGGCAGCGCGTTTGCATAGCCACTAACTCTGCGTATGTTCATGGGCGGTGTTGATCGCTAACCATCAGGCGAACCACAAATCTGCGCGCCATGACATAAAAAAGGTCTCAATCAATCCGCAGCTCATTTTGCTATCCACATATCTTCATCTTGCTGCTTAGCAAGAGAAATACCACATTTACAAAGAACATTTCAATTCGATACAGTCTGTCACACATGACACTATTACTACAATTACCGTGTGCAATATGTAATTTTATAACGAGTTACGAATCAACTGTTCCGTAGGCAATTTTCTTTCACCGTTTATACGAGATGACGCGTGGCTTTAACTCGCTTTACTGTACGGTCTACACTTTCTACCATTTGAAACAATAACATCTAATCTCAGTAATATTATTTAATATAAATTATAAAGTGTATAAGGTATTTTAGGTTCACTTTGTGGAGTTATATGAGAGCCGCGTTCGAACTAAAATCTTTGCTATATATAGATCGTTTAGAATGAATAAGTCTCTTACAAAGAAAGATTTCAATATATACACACGCATAAAGTGTGAGTGGTTATTTGCTAGTTACCTTCAACAAGCGAAATTATTATTCAGTTAATTTTATTAATTCTTTATTTCTTTTACTTTTATGCTTTGACCATTAAATATTTTAAAAACTGAAACTGAATACGAACTGAAACTCCATTCAAAATCAATATTCATTTGAGATTAAGCACCACTACCACCCATGAACATTTGGAGAGGTAAATTGGATTGCAGACCTTACGCCTTTACAAATGAATTGCTGACATTAAATTGGGAAGAGATTAAGAAAGGATTGAAGAGAGGAATACAGGAAAGGACTGGGAAGGTTAAGCAAAAGGATATGAGCCTCCGGTTCCCCCGCTCACCAAACGAAACACAGTAGCATATTACTATTTCACGCCTTCTTTTTGAATTCTTCTGTAAGGGCGTGGTATTTCCCCGTTGCGAGATGGCCCAATTCGTGCCGAAGCGTGCTCGACTGCCACATGTAGTAATACAGTGTGTTATAAGAGTGGTTTGCGTTTGCTTTATGATTCATGTCAATCAATACGACTTTATGTACTCTATAACTAATAAATTCGTACTTAAATGACACTTTGTATTTTTATTCCAACCCCAGATTACAATATTTGTTTTTATACATTCTTTCTAATTTTATTTAATGTCTTCTTAATAATACAGTTGTAAATTTAAAAGCTCTAATCGCTACAATTATTATTTCATTTGATAAATGATTTCTTACGTGTTATTCACGGCAATACAAATACTTTAAAACTGCGGCGTATCTTTCAAGTTTCAGTGTTTACTTCAATATCTATGTATTATGTCATCTTAAACATTGAACTCGTAACTCTTCACAAATTATACTCACTTAAAATACCTCCATTGATTTATGCGTATATTGGTTTAGATGTGGACAATGTGTTGTGCATCAGTTGTGGACATTTGACAGAACCGTGAGAACAAATGCTAGTCTGGTTTTCTCAAGCGGTTTGTTTGCGAATATGCGTTCAATTGTAGGCCGGTGTTTGTCATTGACATCAAACTTGTTGCTAGCGCGTTTCCGAACAAAAATATTTGGTTTTCGAATCTTCTGTTTGTTGATTTGAATTTGGTTACGTGTTTTGGTAGGTTTAAGTGTTAAGAATGCATATAGTAAGGAGATTGTGATATACAAATTGAACATTAAAAAACATGTTTTTATTTAAGACTTTTTATTAATTATATTGACTTCTGAAATATTAGTATTAGTCATTTTTATAGATTCTATTTAATATGATTAACAATCTACTGCATATTGAATATAGCAAAACAAATAATATAGGTAAACTAGACTAGAATCATAAACTTACAAAAAATATTTCATAACTATCTTGGAATACATCAGTCATTTATTATGCAAAACAATACGCATACATTGGTTGGCATACTGTATACTTAGTTTTCTATATAAACCTGTTATTCTTTTTGATTACCTGTCGTGGTTTATGCTCCCGTGACTGGGTTTGCGCGCGCATTCTCCCATGACGCCATCTTGTACTTTTGGGCGGGAAATGTAACTACATAATAAGTTGAGTACTGTTTACGTAAATATCCTTGTAATTTAGCAGAATTACCTCATTGTGACAGAACTTTGATGTTTATAGAATCTGAAGTGAGACAGACAGTTTAATATAGGACATATATTATTATATTAATTTTATTATATTACTGCGGAGTATGTTACAATGTGTTATGAAAAACGACTTCTATGTTATTAGGAGCGGAACTAATACAGGATTCGAATTCTATGAATCTGAATGTTAATGTTATTTTTCGTAGCTTCTTTCTACTCTTTTTGACGTCTTGCACATAGCATAGGTTTTTAATTTTGCAATATTAATAAGTTATGACATATTAGAATGCCATTTATTTCGAAAAGAAATATATCAAATAATTCCCGTGTTATATCATATGGTAACAAAATTTAGATGGTTTAATATTCAACAATTTTTAATTATGACATCAATGCTAGGAACTATGGTTAGTGAATTTAAACGTCATTACGTTGCGCAGACTAAAAATATCAAAACAATTATATAGGAGGGCACAAGCCAAACGTAGTGTGTAATTACTGGAGTCATATTGTCCCCTGACATTTCTTGAACCGTGGCCACGACGACAAATGATAGCTTATAAATCATAGGGTAACTGGAGGTTCCAGTGTCTATGGAAATATAACAACATAAATTGTCTATTGCCCTGCCTATTACAGATAACCAAGATTTTTTTAGGCTTTTAATGGCATCAAAATTTCAACACAACAACAACGTTAATGGTTTTTTATAAGTGTTTAATTTTTTTTTTACCAATTTGTTTCTCTATTAGCGTTAAACATTACAATTGGATATGTTCTTAATACATATTGTATCTCGATACTTTTTCCTAAGTGATTGTTGTGAATAATATAAATAGTCGAAAGCCGTTCGTTTGTTTGCGATAGTAATAGTTAAATATACATTATCTCTTAGCAAAAAATTAAACCGTCTTCAAATTGTCACAAATAGACAGTCGGAAGTACGAACACACAAATAAATATTGTCGAACCGAGACCTCTTTTTTAAGACGGTTGAAAAGCAATGGAAAATGAAACCAATCTCTCGTGTAAAATGAGATTAAATATAGAAGGCGATTGGTTTAAAACAACACGCGAGAACACAATAAAAATAATGCATAGAAAACTCTCTATCACAATCGACTTTTATGCGCGTAGCGGGAAAATCTCTTCGTAAAAACGGAACGGAAACACCCATCTCAAGACGTACTGCTCTGTAATTATTGGCCTCACCGGATACCTAGCAAAAACTAGAACCGACCGTATAACTTGTACAACCCCCATATTAAGTTTATTACTCATAAAAGTACGAAGGA
Organism: Zerene cesonia; assembly: GCF_012273895.1. Classification (NCBI taxonomy): domain Eukaryota; kingdom Metazoa; phylum Arthropoda; class Insecta; order Lepidoptera; family Pieridae; genus Zerene; species Zerene cesonia. The sequence continues at coordinate 369,043 of NW_024045134.1, read as the reverse complement.
ATCTCTTTTCTACCTCTAGCCACGTAAAGATGAAATTTCCACGCAACCGATAAAAGTGCATAACATAATGATTAGTGTGAGTGTATGTACAAGAAAGTACGTGCTTCCGAATGAGATCGGTTAATAACTGGCACGAGCCAAACATTAATATGAAGAAAAACTTGACCGCGGTCGCGTGCCTATCTACTACGCATTATTTACTTTTTATGATACTAATAAGCGGTATTTTAATGTGGAGATATGGAAAATTATTGTTGTTTTGTATGGGAGCTGTATAAATTGTATTTAGGTTGGTTCGCCAAGAAACATCCACGAACTCTATATTCTAATTCTCTATTTTGATTCAAATTGCTGTTAAGGAGAAATGATTACATTTAAGTTTCTTTAATAATGAGGCAATTCAGTTCATAAACAAATTGACTATATTTAGTATTAAGTTTTGACATACATCAATTTTATAGTTTTCGCGTCATATCAAACCTGCTTCCTTTCGATCAGATATAAATTGTCATATGATATTTATCAAATTATACTTATTAAGGATATTGGTAAAAAAAATATCTTATTGAATTTACCACTCAAATTAATCTGGCGTAGGAATTTTACTTTCAACTATAGGCCTAGTATTATTATAAATCAAACTATAGATAGAAAACCTCGGACTGTAAATTTTTTACCCTGCCTACGAGGGCGAAGCCGCGGGCGGAAGCTATTTTTAAATAAAAATTAATTTACAAGAACGAAAATTGTGTATGTTTGCACACGTAAATTAATTACCTAGACAGTATAACAAATTGTCTGTCAGTGTAACATTTTTGATTCGAAAACCGCGATATATTTTGTTGCACAACTTTTAATTACAAATCCAATTACGTTCAATTTTCTCGCATCTTTTTTTATTAATAACCGTAATTACTTTGGTTGCTTTTATTGTTAAAGTAATAGGAGAAGCAGATTTCTCTTTCCTTAATGAGAAAACCGTTAGAAACTTTGGTACGGTTTGACGTTAAAAGTTGTGGTTAGAAAATAATTATTAAGATGTTACGTATAGGTAGCGAATAAACTACAATCTGTTTTTTTTTTTTTTGTTAAAACAATATCAGGATATGTAAATGCATTCTACAAAGCTGCCATGTCTTTAATAAACAGATAACATAACAGGTAATCTATCTGAAAAAGAATAATTCAAAATGAGTTTAACACAGTGAATGAAATAACATTTAAAATACTATTAGAATCTCAAAAGGCTATAATTGTATTCAAGATTATATGATATAAGTATTCTTATTCAGATTATCGATACATTATTAAATGATCTCTAAGAGTAATACATTTACCGCAGATAATATAACTCTATACTACATTTTCTATCATAAATTTAGTTACTTTATACGAACTTATTGGCATATGAAATGATATGAAACTTCACGCATCATTTATATAAAGCTAATGTGTATTGCAAGTTAATAATAAATAAATACGTTTGCTACGCTCTATGTATGTTCTATAAATAAGGTATTTTGCATTCTATCAATAACACTTAACAATGACTTCGATTATTCTTTTGTTAAATTTCTTATTTAATTCGTTAAATACTTTCTTATTTTTATTTGCCTATTGAAACTAATATTAATAAAAATACGAATATAATATCTTGTGGCTTCCATAGAGAAAAAAGAAAATTCCATTAAAGCACAGATTAAACAGAAATGAATTGAAAATAGAAAGCTGCGTAGCTAAATAGCACAGATAAAATAAACACATTGGCATACGAAATGAATGCAACTCCTCGCATCATTTATATCTTAAACTAATGGTTCGCTAAGATAGCTATTTACAAGTTCATTTGATTATTTAATTACAACGCGAAACGTACTTCATTTGTTTAGATAAAGGTTCATATTTCATATTACCTGGTCTATGATTAATGTGACAGTCATTACGACTCCGTGTCATTAATATCGGCTGCTATCAGCCCACCACTGTTTCGTCTGTAAGAAAACAGATAGTTTATTATATAATATGTATATTTGAACAGTTACAGATCTATTATGAAAGGGTAAATGTAATCAAATTTAGTGCAATCTGGACAGTGATTAAAGAGTTAAAAGGCGAAAGCATCACAATTGTCCATTTTTGGCATTCGTATGCGGTAGCATTACAATAATGCATAATCCTTAAAAAGCCATTAACGAAAGAGAAATAAAATGGTTGAAGAAAAATTAGATACCTACCGTTTCAATATGTGTTGATTCACATATTTAAACATTAAGTATAATAGTAGCAATATGTTAAACAATTATTGATTGAATAAAACCAAAGAATAAAATTGCTGCGTTGAAAACCCATAGAAAAGATAAATACATAATACACATAATTAGTACAGTCCATTCAAATTTAGAACGGTCATAGCGGAGCCCATCTCAACATGTTCATGGCTCGATGAAAACTCGCTAAGGTTAGAAAGGCGAGACGCGTGGAAACTGCGTCAATACACGCCGGCAATTTCACGAAATGTTAATTACTGTGTATTAGTAGTGCGTTGAATCAATTTCAAGTGATCAGGCGGGCGAGGTTCGCCGCTAATGGTCGGAGCGAGCGATAAATATTCATCGGAGCAAAAACATGCTGCGGTGCGCACGCGCCGCGCGCCTAACATCGCGCTTTCTTCTTACGGAGCTAGGAAACGCTTGTTGGATATACGTTGTAATGGATTTTAAATATAATTGTATTGTTTTATTACGTTGTTTATGATTGTGTGTTTTGGGAAAACATTATTTGAAAACATTTTGAGTGAAAATTTTATAAAATTAAACAAGAAATCACGTTGTATTAAAAATATGTGTGAACAAAATATTTGACATTATTGTATTTATATTGAATGTATTGAAATCAGTTTGTGTAGGTCTACATCATATGCACTTTAATAGAAATCAAACAAATACAAATTATGCAATAATATATAAATCGAAATCCTCGTAGCATGGCTACGGTGGCAGTTTTGTAGAATCAAATACTTTGTAACACCATACTAAATTACCACCATATATGCTTTATTTATAATTATCTGTTCGCTACATTGGCCTCTATAACTACACAAACTCTCTTTTTAATTTATTAACCGTACCACTTTCTTATATTAGGATAGTTTTGCTTGCGCTGAATTATGCGCATTTTTTATTAAGATGGTGTTTTTAAACTTAAAACTATTTACATGAAACCTCCATCGAGTCCTACATAAGCACCTTAAAAGAAATACTACATAAGCACCTATATCTATTTAAAATGTTACCAAGGAGAGATCGTAACGCTTAATAATGAACTGAATAAAGAAAATATATACAAAATATAATACAAAATAATTTGCTATTCGCACATCCATGTTCGCTGCGTTCCCGATAGACGCGGGTCAGCTCTCAGCAAGAAAAACTTACGAGGCCGCTACGCTCCGACTGCAGAGAGATTTTACAATTTGTGGAATCACGGCCTAATAAAACACATACCACCTGACGAGTACATATTTGACGTGTTACACATAGCTGCGTTATTTATCGATGTGACAATACGAGTTAGGCCTTGTATTTACAGGAAAGATTCATAACAGTGCAGCTATGTATGTGTTTGTGTCTTTATAGGAAGGTCTCATTCAGAATTCTATTGTCAAATTAGCGTTTTTTCTCATTTAGATGCTTGGAATTTACATTTACGTAATTTTTATGCATAGTAATATTATTGTTGAATGGCAATGTTATGTTACGTTTTATCTGGATAGACACACACACACAACAAAGCCTCGTGCTGAAACTGATAAATAATGTCATAAATGTTCATTCTCTCAATTCGATTTGATTCTAGAATATTTTGTTAATGAGAGATCGTCGTATGAACCGTTGTTGAGACTAGCTAGTACTTTGTTTAAAAAGTAAAAGAAAGTTACGATATGTCTGGTGTTGTTTATAGCTTATCTATAATTTCAATCATATTGTATGATAGTCGTTAATTACCGTCCATTAAAATTCACATCCATCCGTAAAGATTATAAAGTCTTGCATTTAAAATGCCAATGAACAAGCTATCAATGAATATTGAACTCAAACTCGCACGAAAGTCGAAAACACCTAATCTATTCAAGTGGCTAGCTATAAGGGTCGCGACATGTGCGACGAGCATGTAAATATATATTCAACATTCACAAAAAAGGGACAGCACGTGCACTGATGTTTAGGTCAGAAGTCGACCGATATGTCATAACCTGTTTGAACGAAACAGCGTTATGCGTGGTTTTACGAGATAGAATGGGAACGCGACGACAATGACGCGAGGGTCAAATGTCAAGTAAGATGTCGCGGCCTGTGCGAGCGGGACGCAAATACGATTTTATCGTTTAATTGTGAGGGATAGAGTCGCGTAGGTCAAAAGACGAGCGTCGGTAACCATGACCTCTTGTCGCGATACGTGGGCCGTATTTGGGTATTAAATTAATATTGTAAGAATTTTTTTATAGTTTAACAATATTTGTAACTTATTGTTTGTTAATACATTTAGTTTGTTGTTATAAATTAAACGGCCAAGTAAAGTAAAAGTTAAAACTCGATGATAATGGTTGGTAAAACAAATCAACATTGCGCTCGAAGTCGTAAATAGCTCACCAGTTGTCGACATCGTCACAAACAATCTGCGATAGCTTTATTGCATTGGGAAATTACATTAATTTTGAGTTTTGTAAATTATACTACGTTTTGATATTTCAGAATTGGTTGTGTGCAAGTCGGAACAAAATATGCTAATTGCATTCAGAAGACATAAAACGAAAGTAAATTATGTTTACTTCATTTATTTTTCGTACAGCTGTAATACTACTCAATTATTTATGGATGTAAGACGTCTGCTTAAAAGCAGTAGAAAAGAGTTCAAGAGGATAAATGAGTATCATCGAATCAAAAAACCGTATTTTTTATTTTATTTTTTAGCATCCGGCCCTGTCCTCGCAGTGCACTAATGAATCGGGACCAACATAATTAAACTGTTCGCGACAATCGTCTTCAGTTGATTCTTCAGAAGCGTTATTATTTTCGTACAAAAAAGGTTGAATAACAAAAAAACCCTTCGCGGTGTTTATACGTCTTACGTCATAGATGTCATTGAAAAATAATCAATTTTTCGACTAAATAAATTAGGCGTTGAATTGTGTATAAAATATATGAGTGATAAAGCGTTGTGTATTATAGTGATAGTGATTGTTTTATGTGGATTGTCGACACATTCGATGATTTATCTTCGTGCCCAGAATGTTTACGCCGGAATTCCATTTTTCCAGCAAATTATTGGAATTGCTGACAAGAGGTATTATGACGTCATTCTAAGAATCGATTAACTAATCGCCTGAAATGGACATTTCAATAGATTTGTATCAAATTGGATTGTGTTCTTCTAAGACTTGTCCAATGGTACATTATACTTCTCTGTTTAGCCGATTTAAACTATATTGAAGGTCTTAATATCTTAGCAGTAAAAGCTATGTTAATGTGTAATTCATTTGTGTTATATTTGACACAATTTTCCATTTGTTACTGTATTAGTTACTATATGTACCTTACAATAATGCGCGGCTATGGTTGTTTATTGTTAATTTTTACAAGATTTATTATGCTGTCGTGTAGTGTAAGTAAGTAGTGTAGTGAAGTCCCGTGTCCCCTAGTGGGGTATGGGGCAGATAATGTACATCTGTTTCACTGATCGATTTTCTTTAGGGACAAGTAGGTGATCAGCCTTCTGGGTCCTGCCAGACCGAGACTTTTTTTTGTGCGTCCCCAGCGGGAATTGAACCCAGGAACCCAGGAACCCAGAAGTCAAAATTACGTATAAAGATTATATAATCTCAATGAATACATATCAATAATAAACATCTACGTTTCCTCAAATCACACTTATTCAAATACTTAAAACGTTAATGCTAATACCAATGGGGAAATAATATAATGATAAGTAAGTTGTGTCTGCCCTATTGATATGTTTGAATACGCGTCACTCAAAAACTCTCAGTTAGCATATACCAATAGGGATGTTACTCCTTATTGGTGAATTTCTTTTTTTTTTTAAAAACCTGAAGACCTTTTGTTTTTAAACAACTGTACTTTCATAATTGTATGGAAATATTTAAATAAAAAGTATGTTTATTGGCAGGAACAGCCCAGAGGGAATTCCCTTCTATTTCTCTGACCTCGAATATAGGTGAGTAAAACATTTAAAATCCCAACTTAATATAATAAATGCGAAGGTACACTGACTGTCTGTCTCTCCCTTGTTCACGCACAAACCACTGAACCGATTTGAATAAAATTGTAGCTTGAGAAGACAAAGGTTCCCGTGGTATTTTGGGGCTCCGAGACTATAAATATTTGATTAATTCTTTGTCTATTTAATTTTACTGTTTATTGTATTTTAAATTTAGAAAACAGTGCATATTTTCAGACACATTGGCATAAATAAAAATGTCAAATGTTTTGGAAGTTAATATAGAAAAACAGTCATCATTTTGGCCTCTATACAAAGCCTTTAAGTAGGTGGCAGATTGGGAAACATTGAACGCACTATTAGCTCCCATTTTAGGTGACCGTTTATAAATGACGTCATCAAGATATCAAGAACAGCGCGAAGTGAGCGAGAACGAAAGTTAGATGGATATCTATTATCTACAGATTGCGTATTCACAGATATGCGACCATAAACAACTCTTATCTGAGCTAAATCGATCTAAAATTAATACTTACAGTACCAAGTAAAAACCTACATAAATTTCCCTCTAACGGCAGTCTAACGTAATCGGGTTTATCTTGGCGATATCGCAAATCGGCCAAACAAAACAATAACGGTGTTGGCGAATTGACTGTCTTTTGCACTGGGAACTGCGCTAACTGACATTTTCTGTTTACTGGATATCAATTTATATTATATCAATTGGGATATGTTACTTTAGAATTGGTTTGATTTTAATGTTTGCTTTAGTCTGAAGAGACTTCGTTAAAATTTTATTCAAGTCTTAATTTTTTTTTTACAGCTATACATATGCTGTTAGAACCAACGTTTAAAGCCTTAGTAATATAAGTTACAATGGTTTCGTTAACTACAATATCACTTTAAATAAGTTGTTGTTTCCACGGAATAGGATTAAAAAGAACTAATCTAATAAACTATACATAATATGCAATGTTGTTGAGGAATTATTTAAATTTTATGAACCGAACCGCAAAAGGTTTATCACTGACGTGTTATATATTCATATTTTTTAAATATGGCGTACTTTATATAGATCCATAACAATAGGGCAGCAATTGACCACGATCTCGCCTGATGGTAAGCTCAGATGTGGTGTCAGATGAAGCGCCCTTCCCTAGAAGGTACCTGTTTACTCGTCTCTTGAAGACCTCCACATTGTTTTCGTCGGAAAACAGAGACGCAGAAAGCCTGTTCCAGTCTCTACCGGTTCGAATGAAGAACATTAGATGTCTTGCAAAAAATCTAATTTATTTGAGGTAAACATTAAAATATAGCAGCAAATAAAAACGCGTGCTACATCAGCCAGCCCGCGGCCGGCGACTTATCTCGGCCTTATATAAAACGGCCAGGTGGACTCATGACACTACAATGATACCTTTCACCTAGATACAGCTACCTGCGAGACGATTACATATAAATCCCACCGTGCGCAGTTACCGGCATGTTAATGATCTTAATTGTTGGCGATTTTACGCGTCGGTATAAATGTTTCATTGCGTTGCCAATGTATAAGCAATTACCGTTGTGTTTTAGATAGCGAATATTATATCTGGTAGCCGAACGGTCGGTAATTTCAATTATTGTTCGGTTTGCATCGATTTCAAAAGCATTGTCGTCAATAATGTTTATTGTAATTGTGTAATTTGATACGATACTTATTTTGTTAGTTACATTATCATGTTATGTCTGTAGAAATTGATGTTCGCTTGAATTTAATCCTGTTGCTTTTGAATCGGTTATCATTGTATGGTTTTATTGAAATTTCATTCGAATGAATATAATTATATAAATATATAATTTTAAGTTATTTAGAAATACATTTTATTTTAAATCTTTATTGCAAAAAAAAAAACCTACAAAATGGAAAAACCTACATTGGACACGAAAGAAGAAATATTGCTTATCCAAAAAACCAATACAATGAGAATAGTGTTAAAAGTTTCATAAAATAAAATAAATATTACATCACATATTAGCAAAACAGACAAAAACAAATTTAATGAAATATTGAAATAAAAATAAACTTATTGCAATAGAAGAATAAACCATACATTTGTAAGAAATAAAGCGTAGATTTGCGAAGGGCATAAATATGCTTTGCAAATATTAGATATATGTCAGTCCATTATCATTCGTAGATCTTACCAGTAGGTATTCAAATAGCATGGAACAATTTGAGATTAAAAACAAAAATCGATATCTGTTAGATACATGAGGTACGATACTACATATAAAAGAAAGTTGCAAGTCTTTCCCTGGCGCTGAGGATGCGAAGTCGCGACAACAAGTTAGTAAATTATAAGACGAGCCTGGGAAACGTGTTTATTAAATTAAAACTTGGCGCTCCCGTCTCGCCCGCGATACGTGTATATAAATTATCTTGCACCGCGCACGCCTATCTCCTTCACACCGTGACACATTGAATCCAGCCCATTAGCGGGGTACATCTTACAAGAACACTATAAGGTTAACTATGCCCAAAAGTAGCATAGATACGCCATACAATTTGTATGGTGCCTTCTGGGCGCGGAGCCACGATCTTGATAACGACAGCGCTGCAGCGAGCTCAGATGCTATCTGCGCTGCACGGTGGACCCGGTGCGTAGCGTTCCAGCGATTGATGGACCAATAGAACAATGAGCTGAATAGCTTAGGTATAAAGTAATCATTGACGCCTACAGTTTTTGCGAAGCGTGAAACAGTCTTACCATAAATGTATCAAGCGTATTGAATTCTTAGCAAATTATCGTTTACTACATACGGTCTACATGTGTTATAAAGAAAAATTAATAATGTCTCAATAAAAGAATTATTGATATGTTATCGCACTTTGAATCTAATATTTATTGTATTAATGTTAAAAATTGTTATCATTCTTAAATGTTTTGATTTAGTAACGACTTATTGAACTATTCTAAAGTTTATAATATAATGTCTATAAAAGTTGACCTATAATTTCAATAATTAAATGCATATATCAAATACTTGTACAAATATATCCGCAAATTTGTCTATTTAGTTGCTAAGAATCATTTGAATCAAGACTCATTTCTAAAGAATACTTACTCGCATATAAAAACTAACGACCTGACAAATAAACGTTATTTACATTTTACACCGTGCATTACATAAGAATAGGAAAAAACATGATAAATGAACATAGCATAGCTAATGACAAGCATAGCTTTGTAATAACTGTCAATATCCATTGCAATATTTCACTAAACTTTTATCAATCCGGCTCCCTAGTTTAAGCTTCAATGATCTGGCATATTTTCAACAACAGAAGTACAGGAAAAGAAAGGCATTCCAGGGGTTTTCCTCCAGATTAGATCACGGTTAGAATTCGCGTAGGAATTTCGGCATAATAACTGTCGTATGTCCTCTCTCTCACTATTTTCGTACCACAATTTCATTAATATTGACTCGGTGGTTTAGGGTTGAATAAGAGACGGACAGACAGAGTTACTTTAACAAACTTTTATATTGGTATATAAAATATTTTTAGTATACGGTAACATACTAATATTGACCTCTGGTCGTTCGAAGCATTATACAATTAAACGCATTTACTTATTATGATTCAATTGATGAATTGTACCCATTGAATAATTAGATTAACACTACTTTTCAGTGAGTTTTTTCCTTCGCGAGGAATGTATACGTATATTTTTTATTGTTCAAATAATATGTTGGAATATTTTTACTTCATATAATGACCTCGGTTATGTTTCCTCTTTTCGTCAACTGGTTTGTCTTACAGTAAAGTGTTTTCTAGATTTTGCAACGATAAATGCGAGCTGGTTCCATTTAGTTTCGGTTATAAAATAAAATAATAAAAAAGAAAAGGTTATAGTTGGATGACTGGGGGTCGTATGTATGTTTTGTCATCTTCATGCGAGTATAATAAATATAAAATGAATAACGGTTTTTTGGAATGGCAACACTAAATTATTATGAGTTTATCATTTTGCTTGTAAGTATGTAGCGTGATATATTGGTTCACTCTAGATAAATCAACCATTATATATAATGTTTTGTATTATAAATCTATTACGAAAAAAAAAATATATAAAAGAAAGTCGTGTTAGTTATAACTCAAGAACGGCCAAACCGTTTATGTTGAAATTTAATCCAGGTATAGACCAGGTTGGAGACCCGTCTCTCGGGTATGATGAAATTGAATGGGAACGGGAACTTTGCCGGTAACGCACCAGGTCTATGTTTCCTGCGACTACGCGGGTAAAGCCGCGGGCGGAATGCTAGTATAACATATAAAAGTATATGTGATAAAATTTTCTTGGGCAGACTCGTGCAACTGATCATGATATGCAGATAGATATTATTTTTTTGAATCTTTGCTGACGTGGAAACAAAATTTTGCTTGTCCATTTATTTTGAAAGTTAGAGAAAAACTTACAATTCCATAACAACATCAAAAAGTAACGATATAATCAGAAGCAACTATACTTATAACTATAAAGTGAAGGAATATACAAGTAGGTTGGTATACATCAAACAGACGTTTGCGATTGCCTGGACAAATATCGAAACCATAACGTTTTAAGATCATACGTGACGTTAATAAGCGTCATTACAGCGGAGCACACGACACCGAATTATTGGTAATGGTTAACGGCGGTCCGGTTTCGTGTGCGAGTTGTAATTTTAGTTATAAATCAACCTTTCCCCGAAGTTGCGGAGGCGAGTCGCCGCGACCGGTTCACTCGGGCAGCCTCATTTAAACTGTAGCACATTCCGCCGGCGCCCTTATATTTATAGTGTACGTTTTACGTTTAATTAAATGTATTTTGTGTTGAAAGTAATGATGCGAAGGCACAGTTAGTGTCGATTTTGACGATCGTAGAATGCGATTTGTTTGATGACGTCACCGCTTCACATTCGCAGTGTCGAGATAAATAATATGTTATAATCATCATCAGAATCATGATGATGATGATGATGATCATCATCATCATCATCATCATCAGCCCATATATGTTCCCACTGTTGGGACACAGGCCTCCTATGAGGGTGCAGGCCATACTTTTTTGATTCTTGGACATGCCGGTTTCCTCACGATGTTCTCCTTCACCGTTATAAGTATGTTATAATATTTCAGGATAATACCGTTTCCATCAATGTGAATATAAATGAATCGCCAAGTGTGTTGCTAAGCGTATAACTCGCGTATAGCTCAACCAATTCGGCTGATGTTTTTTTTTTAATTTTGTATTAGAGCACAAGGTTGTGATGGAGACGAAAATCGTGCCACGGGTCAAGTCGGAGCGAACCGCTAGTTATTTATAATGATAATAAGCAATCACGTACTTACTATAAGAGGTTTTTAAATTTTGATATGTGTACTATTGCAAAGCTATATTATTTCAAGATTATTTTTATTTAGACACGATACGTTAGTGGTAAATAAATCTAGAACTAAGCAATTGCTGTTCCCCGTTTTTTATTTTTCTTATTTTTCAATTTATTAAACTACCATACTCACGAAAGTTGGAAACGTAAGTGTGGACTATAAATACGTGAGCGTAAGTGCAGGCTCTCTTTTATCTCAACCGATACACATTGCCCCGTCATATTTATATCAATGAATATAGGTACACTGTGAAACAAAATAACCTTTGAGTTCAATGGCGGTTACGTACTGTGAGTTAAAAAAGCGATTTTTAAACGATTTTAAGTGCGTTTTCACTTTGCATTTTTGCGAACTAAATTACAATAATTTAATTTAATCAATACTCTGCACGAATAAAATTAGGTAGTGCTTTTTATGTGTAGATAGTGAGGTGTTTCGAGATGGTGAGATGAAATTCCCTGTATTTTTTTGTATAGAGTTGCCTGTTAAAAGGTTTTTAATTTATGTATTATCATAATAAATAATTATAAAAAATCGTATCACACTTACGTATTTGACACAACAGCTCATCACCCAGTCTATGTTATGCTATAATATAAAGCTAATGTTGTGGAAAATTATGAAAAATATACATTTTTATCTACTGTGTATTTTGAGAATCAGAATCACTACACAGTATAAAACAAAGTCGCTTTCTCTGTCCCTATGTCCCTTTGTATGGTTAAATCTTTAAAACTATGCAACGGATTTTGATGGGGTTTTTTGGTATGGATGGTATATTATATGGTATATGTATAGATGGTAGGATGGTAGTTTTTAATAAATAGAGTGGATATTCAAGAGGAAGGTTTATATGTATAATAACATCTACTGCGAATTTAACGCGTGCGAAGCCGCGGGCAAAAGCTAGTAACTAATAAATGTATGAAATATCACATAATATCGGATGCCACTAGAGAGCTAGATAGCGTCAAACGTTCTAAAACTAAAAAAAAAACACGAGAAACTAGAGCAGGATGTCCTCTTAACTTATACATTGAATTTAAAAGTAGTACCTCGTTCTTATTATTCTGTGGTAGTATCTACAAGTTCGTATATTAACTTCAAATAAATGATAAAATGATAAAATGATAAATCAAAGATTCATCTTCAAATAAAGTGCATAATTGATGTATGATTAACTTACAGATAATCGCGTGTAATTCCAGTTTTAATTCTGTTATCTTATATTATTTAACTTTATTGCTCTTAGGTGCAAAAAATACATTATAGTTAATAAGGTGGCCTGGCCTAATCACTGTTTAGTGACCTCTTTCAGACAACGGAAATGAAATGTAAATAGCTTAATAATATTAAATTGGAATGTAGAATTGACCAAGAAGTTAAAAGTTTATTAGAGAAGATAGGAAGTAATAAAAAATGTATTACTTAAGCAAAGATAATAATAATGTACTAAAATAAATATACAAGGCATTTTACAAATATACACAATTAAATTATATGCCTATAATAATAATACAAAATACATAAACTATATGATCATTTAGAAATTTAAGTCTCTTCAAGGGATTTTTCGCGATTTTTTCCTTATATTATTAACCCGACGTTTCGAACACGTTTCAGAGCGAGCGTGGTCACAGGGAGACTGTCTGTTCTGTTATAAGGAACTAAATCGCGTTTAAAATCCGTTAAAACCTCTTTAATTTCTAAATGTACTCGCGTAAAATCAAACACAACAAAATACTATACATAATCATATTATTCTAGTAGTTGGTAATTAGGAGGACAGGCTTCCGATCCTTTCTCGAGCTCGCGAAATCTAAACTCGATTTATATGCAAAACGGTCCGATAGATAATGACCTGGATTAACGCATGCAAAACATTTTGTAGCAGTTCATCGCAGGTATATCCTAGATATCATATAATATTATTCATAGTAATACTAGCCTATAACTGGAGATCGCAAATAGATAGTATTAATCAAATCATAGCTAAAATATCGCCAGCACTTATTAAACAGACAATCCGACGACAGTTTTATCTATTCGTTGAAGTAAATTGTGCTCGAAGATATTATGGCCGATTTAATTTATTCTCGGCTAAAATAATATTTCTCCAGGCCTTTGTCGCGATTGTGGGCTCCAAGGAGCGGGAATAATCAAAATTAAAGATTGCATTTTGAAATAACATTGGTGTCGGTTATCTGATTGTTGGATTGGAGGCTTTGTTGATTTAAAACAAAAAGTGGCAACAAGATTTACGGGCAATTTTGATTTTCGATAATTCGTTTTTTGCTTTGATAATGAAGATAATGATATGGAAATTATTATATCTATATAACTTGTATAGAATATTATGAAAATGTAGCAAATAAATGCAACTGAAAAAAATACTCTATTTACCGGTCAGAAGGGCTGGATTTTGCGTGTTTATTATTCACAACAAGTAAATATTTGAATTATTCAGGTATTCAGCTATTCATTTTATAAATTGTTAGCATAAACATTAGCGGCACACTCAAAAAGTTCATATTTACTGCCCACAACGCTACTTTATATGCCAAAAGACCAAAGGGGCTATAATTTCTAGCATTAGTGTTGGCTACGGGACGCCCCCGCGAATACGACGACGCGGACGGTGATAAGACACGATGAATGATAGATAAATGCATCATCTTACATCCCAGTGATAAAAATAATCTTCAGGGAAATTGTATGGTATAGAGCTGCTGTGAGATTCAAAAACGCAGGTATGCGGGGTAGTGCCTGTAATAGATCGCATTAAATAATATTGTTAGACGGGGGAAACTTTCTTATATCCTTGTTAAATTAAGTACTTAGTTTTAATTTAGACTTTCTTTTGTAATACTCCTATAATATATGATCATTAATTTACGTTTCTGCTCTGGTTACGCTGATTTCGAAAAAATCATTGGTAAAATACATCCTTACCACAAGATTCCTCCTACTTACTACAAACTTTATATAACACCTACTATGTGAGTTTGTTTTATAAACCACTGAAAATGAGTGCCTATAAGTGATGCAATGGTTGAAAAATTGTTTTACACCGCAGTAATGAAACCATTAAAAGCTATAAAGCGCTTTTAAATTTTAAATTAACTGGCTTAACGGAACGGACCGTTTTAAAACGCAAAGAACAATTCACAAATCCAATTTCCACACGATTATGATGATTATCTAAATAAATCGTATTCAAAGGACAGCGGGTTATCTCGTAATAATGGTAATGCAGTGGACGATGGCGGTATGCAAGTGGACCGCTTTCCTATTGGTTTTGTTCTGGGGTCACGTGAAAGTATGCACTTTATATAAATCTTAAATAGATATCGCATTTCTTTATGGCTTAATCGGAAGCTGATAAGGTTTCTATTCATTATAATATGGTGAGCTTCGTCTCTTTGTCTTCGTTTCGCCTTTTTGGTCGATTGCGAAATTTTGTTTGTACAATTAATATTAGGTATCCACCGGGCATCGGCAAAGGGTTTTATCTAGATTTATTCGCGAGTTATCGGTATCGAACACAGCTGTTACATTATATCGTCTATTTCTCTAATTTTACAATCATAAAACAAATGATATTCGTTTTTCATCTCTATGAATGAAATCAAAGTACCTACTGAGTGCTTCTTACAGCGGTAATAATAATATAGTATTAACGGTCGCCTCTTATGTCAGTTTATATGTAAGAGTAATTCTTAGATTTTATATAATATATTCACAGGAAACAATAGCGGCAATCAAGCAAATGTATCATAAAACATTATTTACGACATATCTTAAGTAGAGAATAAAAATATGTACGGAAATAACTTTCTCTTAAGTATAATATTATTATCTATTATAATGTTATATAGACGGTGCGCATATTTAATGAGTTTGGACGAAGTTACATCGAAAATCACTACAGATGGTACTATATATTTTTCCCTTTTTCAAAGAACTAAAAGTATGCGAAAAAAAAGGGCTAGACTTAGATACTCAAATTAATACACTTAATTAACATTTCAAGTATATGAATTTAAAACATAATTCTTAACAAATATGCCAAATATAACGAAATACAAGAATTAAACCGGTTTTAACAATTATTCGTATGGAACAATTGTATTGGTAAATAAAATACAATCGAACGGTACCCAGATATTTCTACGCCCTCCCAATAAAGGTCTTATCAAAATATCAGACCGTCTGTACTAGGTTACCGTCTCTGTCGCCGGTCGGCGATAGCGAAGCGATACCGACCTCAGAATTAGTGTTGTGCTATCGATAATTACAATCGGTATACGATGAACGATTGTTGCGTTGCGTAGAAACATAGAGCTGTGATAGGGAAGTAATTGAGTATGAGTTTACTGTTCAGCGGCCAATTTAGTTGTGTAATGTTATTGTATCGCCAGCCGGATGCCGGTACAATTCTATCGGTGTGTTTGCTCGATGTTAATTGGTTTAAATATGTCTGTTATCGATTACACAATCGATTGTATCGATGTTATCGGCGAACGAATTTATCATTTATCGATTTTTATAAAATGTTGCTTCTTTCGGTTTAGCAAAATAATCTTCATTTCATGTTGGAATTTTGTTTGTGCCATTGAATTTTTTGGTCTATAATATAACGTCTGTTTTACAAAGCTTCTTGTTGGAATTTTTAAAGTTTTTGCGTGATATTATAACAAACTTATGTAATGACAAACTCTTTTATGTGTATTGTGCGAACGTGATGTAAATTAGTGAAAGCATTTGAGTTCATAACATCGCATAAAACAAATATAATTAATATTTATTTCTTTTGTGATATTGATGGCTTGTATTCACTGTAATTATAATGTTTGTGTTGCTATTTGTTAATCAAAAGAACATGATATATTATTGCATCTATTCTTTGCAATAATTGATACGAAATGATGAGAGCATAGAAAGTTGTAAGGATTTTATTTATTTGCGATATAATTTATCACTTGCGTGATCTTCGACCTCTCGTAATTGAGTTTTAAAAAGATCACGACTTGGTTTCGCCAAAAGTCGACAGTATTAGAGTAGATAAGCGTTGCTGTATGAAGTATGATGGGCTTTATATAATAACCAACTGTGCTTCTTGGATCCACTCGCGCATCGCCACGGGCCGCGCCTCTTTTCGGGTTTTTAAACAGTTTTTATTACAAATTTAATCCAAACTGTGATATGGTTCTAACTTAAAGTGTATATTTGTTGGTAAATTAAAATCAATCTTCACGCAATTTATTCTTTCTAAAATGATGAATATGTTTAATATAT
>NW_024045134.1:342703-351095 GCF_012273895.1 Zerene cesonia | reverse complement strand
GTAATAAATGTTATTTGCAGTTAACAATTTTCTTTTTTCTTTATTACAATATTTATGGCAAGACTAGGTATTTCTAGAAAGCTGTCTTGGGAATCACCTAAAGTGACACCATTGAAAATCTATTTAATTGCACAAGTATTCAGAGAATACAGTCCGTGAAGAGTTACGAAATAACTCCACTCCACAGAATAATAGTATCTACACTAATAATGTTATAAAGCTGAAGAGTTCGTTTGTTTGTTTGACAGCGCAAATCGCAGGAACTACTCGACCGATTTCAAGAGTTGTTTCACCGCTGGACATTGTTTAAAAGCGTTATGGTCTTAAACCTATTTTATTACATTTCATCTATGTGTATAGGTGTATTTTCATCATCAGCCCATATATGTTTCAACTGCAGGGACATACGCCTCGTATGAGAATTCAGTATACAACCCACATATGTTGTACTTGTATAATTAATGAATTTATATAAAACTTTTACTTCTATCGTATCAAATCAATTTATGTATTTTATAAAATGTAACAATGAAATTCAGTATTATTTGTAATATGAATGTTAGTGGTTTCGTGTTTTAGTACTCGCATTGTGGCATTAAAAGCGCATTTATTATCTAAGCTCAAACTAAATAGGAAGCGCTAAAATGTTGCTGTCCACAGACCACATCATTTACTAACTTTAATTTTGTTTGTTTAATTGTTCCACAAATTAGATTCATGTATGACCTATATATTACAAATACAGTTTTCATATGAAACCATAAAATGTTATTCGTATATATATTTTTTAATTTATTAATGACTGACAATCAATTTAAAAGCGGTTCTCTGCTGTTTTATAATTTCCATAAATAGCAGAAATTTCTGTATAATTCATTTTCAGAATAGATTCTTCAGATGCTATAGAAAATTTAATAACCTTTAAAATCTGTCATCTTTTTGTATAATACCACATAACAGGGCATTAATTATAAGCGTGTTGTTAATTTGTAGTTATAGTTAATAATATTTGAGATGTAACATCTTAGTGTACTAGCTGAGCAAGTACGGGTTGCGCACGCGCCGCTGCCGCCATCTTGTTTAATCTAATGCCGTTGATCGCGGAAAAGCGCGCCAACCTTCAACGACCTTCGCTCTCCGACCGATCTAATCGACCCGAAACGACACACCCATACATCCAATTGTAAACCTTATTAACCCCTCCGCAAATACACCGTTTAGGTCTATTATTGTTCAAATGTTCGCAGAACTTAGGCCTGTTCCGCTTCTAACGGTAATTGTTGCAAACTAAATTAAAGCTGCAGGTACATAAATCGATCACTTCATACGATTTATTCAGTGATACTTTGTCACATTTAAGTGTACGAATAAATTTGTTTAAATCTGATTATCGCATTGTTTTATGACAGTAATAATACTCGGGGCAGTTACAAGTTCGTTAAGGGTTTACGGAATGTTAATATAAATTGTTTTGAAGAATGTTTTGCGTAACGTTGTGTTCGTAGTAGCTCGTTCGCGCCATATTTGATTAGGGACTGCTAATTTAGCGAGATTTGAATTTGGAACAGGGAAGTGTGACCTTTCGCGACTCGCAGCTGGTTGGTGGATATTATGTTACGTCATAATAAATTGATTCAAATCACAGTACCGCCTTATACGTGCTAACTAATTGTATTGTTTCAAGCGACACATCGAAGGCTGTATATTAAAATTGAATTCATTTTAAAATTTTATTACACGTATGTTTCAAAGCGATTCTATTAAGCTAAGCAAACAAAAGAATGTATGATTTCGATTGAAATTGTCGATTGACAACTTAGAGATATAAATATTTGATGTATATTTCATATATTGACTATTGTAACAATGGAATATCGATCTTATAATAGAGCGTTAATAAGAGCGATCACGTAAACATGAAATATTCAGCAACCGTACACAATAAATCGGTATTTTAAACATCAGTATCAGCGCGCAGTAGCCTCGCCATTTTTCCCAAAGCACCATTTATCTGGTGAATAGATTAAAACGAACGACCACGCAATACGTATTATTAACTGCATCAACCTCCAACCTGTTATCGAGATGTAATAAATTGCTCCCAGCGAGCTATACGTATCATCGAGCTTCGCGCATTTTTCATCTACCAGGGCTCCCCGCAAAATGATTTGCTCCTAGATAAGACCAATCTTCAGGGCTTAGTTATTATAGAAGTAGCCATTTTGTTAACGTTGCCGATGGTAGATATTAATACGAGTACATAGTTTAATGAGGAACGAAAACGAAATTTGTAGTTTTACAACTACCATCCATAGAGCATAGACAATAATGATGCGAGGAGTAAGATTGGTAACTAGATAGATGGTTGCTCTATTAGATATGACAGTTAAATAAAAAATTGAAAGGGAAAAAGGAATAGTCGAATTTTGGACACGATTTATTTTTATTACATGATAAATAGTACAACATAAGGAATAATGACAATAATTAAAATGACTTTAAATATTTCACACACGTTGTGATTACAGAGAAACAAAATTAGGTTAGGTGCAATAAACAATTGATATTGTCAAAGAACACTTCTAACTTAAACCTGTTTTACAAAGTAATCGCACCATTTATATGCGAATTAAATATATTATTGTTGTAAATAATGGAATTTATTTTTATACATTTATTTCTACTATCTTCTTCAATCATTATGAGTTACCAGCTGCGCCCCGCGGTTTCTCCAGTGTATATCCGTATCCCGTAGGAATATCGGGATAAAAAATTGCCTATGTGTTATTCCAGTTGTCCAGCTATCTACGTACCAAATTTCATTGCAATCGGTTCAGTAGTTTCTGCGTGAAAGAGCAACAAACACACACACACATCCTTACAAACTTTCGCATTTATAATATTAGTAGGATAGTAGGAAGAAGGATAGGATTAATCATAAGATAGTTAAACTGCGACTGTTAGAGAGATACTTTCAATTATTGTTAACACCAAGATTTCGAAGTACGTAGATATATTAGCAGTGTTAATGCATTCCGCTCGTGAAGTAGTAAATTTTCTGTGTAATTGTTACTTAATTACGATTCATTGATAATTGATAGATATATTGGTAATTACAACTCGTTCAGGTCGATTGAATTATGTGTTTCTGCTATCGATGTCTTGTTGTATATTTTATCTCAGCGGATAAGATTTTCATGGAATCTAGAAATTTTATCAATGTAGTAATTTTTATTTTTATATATAACTAGCTGCGCCCCGCGGTTTCACCCGCGTAAGTCCGTATCCTGAAGGAATATCGGGATGAAAAGTTACCTATATGTTATTCCAGTATTCCAGCTGTCTACGTACCAAATTTCGTTAATGAACGTGTGAATTTCGAAGGCTGCAGGAAAATTTATGAACGAATAATTCTATTCTTGTAGTAATTATTTTATAGTCTTTCTAATATCCAAAAGTGTCTTTTCACTGGAGTACAATTTTTATGGACACATATATTCTTTATTATTTTAGGGATTTAGTAAATATGTTTTCTCCACCGAAAGTTTTCAATAAGAAATAGTTATGTTAAGTACTTTACCATAAGCAAAGGAGGTTTGCAACTCCGTGAGCTGTCGATCGATTGATTCTTTTTGTGTTTGAAAGAAAATTTATGGTCATTTAGTCGCATTTTAGGATCTGGAGCGATATCTCCCTCCGCGGGACGTCGTTTTTTTTGTACAATAAAATATTTATAGGATTAGCATTGCCTTCAGCAAGCGTTGAAATTACTATTTGTAATGTCCTAGTGTTCTCATCTTTGGCCATAATCCAGAGGTCTCTCTGTCACATGATTCATATAAACCATAAAGGGCATCTACATGTTATAATTAAACGGAATAAATTAACGTTTGATTAGCACCGCTCAGGCTGTGTTCGCAGATACAATTGTAGCGTCCCCGCACCATTGTGTTCGGAACACGGCCTTAATTGCACTTTGAATAAATTTAAACCGTAGTTAGAACAAGAATGCTATCGTGGGTCTTGTGATACAAGGATCTGTTATCTAAATACACCACGCTCGATTTTCAATATAACCTCCTTGCATATTATCCGAGCATTGCTACCAGGATAACAGCTAGGTGTTGATTATTGAATATTGCCACGAGGTGTTTGGAAACTCCGTGCCGCGAAATGCGTGATGCTTCAATGCCAAATATAAAAGGTTTGTGTTAAACTAATGTGAGGAAGTACGTAATCAAATGAGCAAGTTCGTTGCGAGTACGTTTATTTAGTAAGCATTGATTTTGTATCCTTATTTTACACAGCGATTGGAGAATACCATTGGATGTAAAGTTTTATGCAGAGGGAAGAGCCAACGAGAAATTCTATACTTATTTTGACATCATATAAATTACATGAAATTTACGGGTGGATAATTCACAAATCACAATAATATCGCATAGAGTTATGAACTTAATGTAGACGAGGATTCACGCAGTGAATGACCGTCTTTATAATAAACTAGTGGTCCGCCCCGGCTTCGCCCGTGGTACATGTATAACCTATAGAAGGCTATCTTCCTCAATAAATGGGCTATCTAACACTGAAAGAATTTTTCAAATCGGACCAGTAGTTCCTGGTATTAGCGCGTTCAAATAAACAAACAAACAAATAAACTCTTCAGCTTCATTATTGTATAGATAAAACAACATTATTTACTTTTAATAAGTATCGCTTTTATACTATGTCACCTACATTGAATTTTTGATATAAACTTCGCATTTGATCTCTTTATTAACACAAAAGGTATCGACTATGGATAAACACATGCCATTTTTATTCACATCGCGTAATTTGATTAATTAGCTATTCGTATCATAGTACATCATTTAAAAGCAGTATTATGTGTACCGGCTCTCTGCATGGATGATTAATCGTATGCTTCTTGGAAAATCTCGTTGCATAATAAATAAATGTTTTACACAAAGAAATTTGCGATACCATAAAATGTTAAAATTCGTTTAACTGTAGGAGTTTTGAAACATGTTACTTATGTTTTATCACATTTACGGTGGGAAATAAGGATTCTAATTAAAATTCCAATAGGAAAAAAAAATTAGTACATAATGAAATTCGAGATACAAAATAAATATCTATATCGTCGTAGCAAAAACTCTAAGCATAAATGTTTCAACTTTTAACACACACAGATTCTTTCTTCTAGATGTGAAAATTTGAGCTTAAAATATGTAACTCCTTAATTTTTTTTTTGGATTTTATGTATATATGTAACGTAATATAAGTATGTAATATAATAAAATGTTTTGATACTTACAAATGCTACCTATCCTGGTTGACGGTTCGAATTGAGAAAATAGTGCTAAGCATGTTATAAAATCCTACTCTATAGATTGACAATAATCAATCTAGTGTATCTACTTATTAAGTACAAATTACAATACAAACATTGCGGTCACGACTTCCAAACTCACTTAGAATAATAACATATCTAAAAAACCTACGTTTACAAATGTATATTCTATCTTAAAGAAATAAAGTCTAAAGTTCATTAAATATTAGGAATAGATATTACATTCTGTTTCCACTTGAGCAAAAAATAGAAAAGATCATATTAGTCAGCACGATATCAACATAAACACAACATTATTTCATTGCGCATAAGGATTGATTTTAAAGAACAAATGCCATCTATTTTGATCCTTCTCTTTGACGCGCGAATGACAATGTCGTTACGTCAAGGTGACATGAGTTGTTAATAGGTATGTATTAGCGCTAAAAATCCGTGACCTTAGGTTGTATAGAGTTCACTAATGTGCATAAGTCACGTTTTTATTTTAATGTGTGGGTGGAAAATGCAAAAATGGATGTGGAATTTTTTAAGCGTGTGTTAATTTTACATTTAAATTTTCATACGAACGAACGACTCGACTCGAGTCGAATTCGACTAAACATTCGTTACATACGAAGCGAATGTGTAAATGTACTGTAAGGGCACATAATAATAAGTGATAAGGGTAGGTAAGATTGTTTCATTTTTGTTTTAACACTGTTGTTATTAATTATTTATATTATTTAAATAATAAAAACAGATCTGTTATGTTCAGTTTCACGATTTTATCTTTTAATTTTTTTCTTTATCTATCTCTTTCTAGATAATTGTACATAGACAGGTACCCCAATAATTACTGTTGTCCAAATCTATAAAAAGTTGTATAATACGTAATAGGTACATCAATAGGCACTTTCAATATTTACTGAAATTAAACTGTGTGCAAAGGTTAAAATAATAATTTATAATTAACGTGATTAACAATTCAAACAATAATTCATAACTACATAGTTAACAATCAATATAATAAGATTTATGCACAACACCCCGCAGAACATTTCACATGTACTTAAATTTAATCTTGTTTTATGTACTCTTTTAATTTTGCCTTCCATAATATGTAGGCTAATTGTATCGATAATATCGTATTACAACAAAAATACAGTATAAAACCACTGGTAGCAATACAAGTTTCACGTGGCTCCAATTTAAACAGCTTGTTTACCGCTCGACTCGACTACCGACCAGTATAAAACAATAACAAGCGAAATGAATGTCTTATAAGATAATACATTTTCTTGCACAACCCTAAAGGAACAAAACTGATAAGTTGCGGGGGCAAAACAGGTAGCACGCACACATCCGCGAATGACTTGTGACCGCGTGTGTACAATAGATATCACCTGCAAATATTACGCACACAGGACGAACGTGTAATAAATCTAACACGAACGAAATGGTTCACGCACACGCGCGCACTTCACCCGAGTCACCTCTACATGCTTCGGGTCGGTTAGTAGTGACACCACACTGTTGCATTTTCACCTGTTGAGTGCTAGGTGTGAGTGTGGATGTGAGTCAGAGGCAGCGTTCAGTCGACTTGACTGTTTGGCGCGCTTTGGTCGCTTGCATATTTCATAAACATTGAACGCTTCGTACATTACACCACGTGCTTCGCGCCTCCGTACATGCATAGTGATAAGTGGGTAGACTTGCTATATTGTGACAATACATACCCGAGTGTTAGACTGTGTTTGATAGTGTTTTTGGTGACCGTTCAAGCTGTTTTTATCGGACAAACTGAGGAACGTTTCAGCGGCGGAGGATTGTATTTGGAAATACCTGAAAGGTAATGTTTTGTTTATTCTCCGCGTAGAATTCGGTCCGAGTTTTTCTTGAGGACGAGCCACGAGTGGTTTGCGTTGTTCGATTTGCGTTTATTGTTGATTAAAAAACGTGTACTCGTGAGAGGTCATAAAAATTAATTTAATGTGAATCGTAAAATAAGTTAAAGGTTTATGTTTAGTGTGTCGTTGAGATATCTGAGCACAAGAAATTGTATTTTAAGGTATACAATACGAAAGCATATAATCAAACAACAGTCAACACGCATGCTTTATGTACAATATACTTTATTTATGCGAAATTTCACTTCAATATTAAGTTACAAAAAAATCCTGGTGACTTTCAGGTTATATCAAAGAATAACAGAATTTGCTATCATTTACAATTTAAGTATGTAGTTTTGAATCAAATTACGAACTATTTTGTCATGTTAGGTTATAAAGATTAAACGGCAGCAGGTATCACAGAAATTTTTAAATGAAATTAATTAATAATAAATGTTACCTTATAATAACTTTTGTATGCAGTAAGAGTATGTTTTCATTTAAACTTTTAAAATGTTATTATAGACAGGTATATAATAGGTACATGTGGGCAAAATCCAAAATCCTCGTAGACCGGTATTTATTTTGAAGACCTAGTTATGGCAATATCATACAAGGCACATATAGTACAAATGATACTAGATTTAAGGTTAATAAAAGAAATTAAGTATATTTAAATTAAACAGTTTTATAATCTTTGATATATTTAGTTATAATACAAAAAAAAAAAAACACGCATATATTCACATGACAAGCAAAAAACGAAGAAAACACACATAAATGAACGTAAAAAAACCCATAAACTAATTTTTTTTCTGTTATTACATCATCAAATAGGGATAATTGTCGTAATTGGGAGTTATTATCGAAATATCTGACACTTAGTTGAACCGTGACGCCTTTAAAACGTGTGAAGACGGCCCATTAGAGGTCATTAATGTCCCTATGCGATGTAAACTGTAAAATCTATCGATATTCGATACTATTTCATAAATGCTACGGTTAACATTCCCGATCTCAAGGGAAAAATGGTAAATCGTATACTATGGACATAGTTCTGAAAGTATATGAATATAGCTGATTATTCGATCATATGGCTGCTCGTCCGACCAACTGGCTATAAATGCCGGGGTCCCTCAGGGATCAGTGCTCTCCGCAACATTATTTCTGC
>NW_024045134.1:328009-341703 GCF_012273895.1 Zerene cesonia | reverse complement strand
TATTATCTATGTGTGTATTTTTGCCGTCGATTTTCTTCATACAATCGAATCCTAGAGGAAATCCTATCGGGAAGTTCATTTTTGCTATGTTATTTTAAAGGTTACTTAATGAATTTATTCCAATTTTTTTAATGTATCTGAAATGACTTATGCGTCGAATATAACTATTCAATTATCTGTATTTGAAGGTAATTTTACAAATGGGAGATCAGCTGAATGCTATATGCTATGACTGATGAGTGATGGTGGACGTGGATGTGCAGAGACGAATTACGAATGAATGTTGTCTTCATTAGAACAACATCTTTAGGTTGGTGATAACATCTACCTGATGACTTGTGGTAATTTTATTGAAGAAGCTACGTAGTTTTTAATTTCTTCAGGTGAACCTTTCATTTAAGATTTAACACGAATATTGTTATAGTTCCTGTGTAACTTTTTAAATGAATGAATAGTTTTTGAGATTATCGCGAAGATGTTAGCCGTAATACTTTTTAATAATTAAACAGTGGGAGCCCTTAAAAGCCTACAAAGTTAAATTTGTGCTCGTTTGTTTATATCCGAAGATCACATAGCTGTGACCATAACAAGTACGTTACCTACGCAATACGCCTAATTTGTTTGCCATTCGAGAGGATATCGGTAGCAGCCAAAAATTCTCGCTATTTACAAATATGGCGTTGCTCGCGATAACTTGGACGGAATTCTATGACGTCACTGAATAAAATGTCAACCATACAGACCTTTAATGAATTGCTCGTAACCTGTGTATATATATAATGTATAAAACCTTTCATTCTAGTGTTTATTCTTAGTGCTAACAATTTGTAAGGTAATTAAAATTATGGTATACATAAGGTATGAACTGTGTTATGTAGTTTGATAATTACGGTTTATCCAGTTACAAATAATTACTTGTAGGTATATAATAAAAGAACTTCCTTGTTTGTTTTTTATTAGCCATGGTCAGTTATCGTTATTTATGTTTTGATTTAGATTTTTTTTTCGTGTAGACTACATTGGATGCTGCTTTTAAAAGGTTTTTATTATGAGTATATTAATGTGTGAATATAATATATAGATATATCATTAATCTTGTACATAGTACACGCTAGTGGTTTATAAACATAAGGATATTTATATTATATACATAAGGATATTTATATTATTTATATTATCTTTAGCGCAGTCCATAAATCCATATATATTTATTACATCTTTGTACTATGCCTTTAGACGCTATTGAATATATTGATTCATAAATTAGTTTTGATAAATTCTTTCATCTTGTTTAATTATGTTTCGATCGTTATAAGATGCATATTAGCGAATGCAAAGTGACATATGTGCTTAGACATCGATGATCTAATATAATAAACAATTTGCACAAACTGTTTGCGGCCATTCATTGTTACATCACTGTCGAAATTGAGTGACGCATGCATTTATCATAGATTTTAATATAATGCGTAACTTTAATGGGGTAAAATTTTTAATTGCAACTAGCTGTGTTGCACGGTTTCACCTGCATGAAAAAGTAAGCGTTTCTAGAGCTCACGTGTTATTCTGGTAAATAAGCAACACAACTGACAATAATCGTTAAAATCCGTTTAGTGGTTTTCGCTTGAAAGTGTAGCAATCATTCACGAATCCTCGGCAACTATCGCGATTATCATATTTGTATAATTAGTAGGACTGGAGCGGTTATCTTAGTATGCAAAATTTTCTTTTTGTTCTGGTTGTTTTATGTTTTCTGTAGAAGGTTGTTAATATTTACTTCCATCTACGAAGTATTATACTTATATAAAAAGATGATTGAAAAAGCTTCTTGTAGATGAATTTTAGAAAACCGCTTATTACGAGATCTATAGAAAACAGAAATTAAATATAATCAATTACATAATTTTTTTTTCTATTGTTATTTTACTTTTTAGTAATTTTTTACATTTATAATACTACTACTAGTACGAAAATTAACGATATTTTAGTTAACCTTTTTTAAAAGTAATCTACAATTTATTGACTTAAATTATTATTTGTAAACAATTTAAGCAAACTGGAAAAAAATGTGTTTAATATTACCTGTATACATATATAGAATGCTCATCGCTTATCCCCGCTTAAAAACTACAAAAATGAATTAATATTATTGAATATGTACATTGTAGTCATATGAACAGGGCATGTATGTGACATATCCAATGTAAAATATATTTCATCTGACCACAAACCGTTGGATGTTTGGTTTGATTTATGGGGTGCTTATAAATTCGGCGTATGATCACACATAGGAGAATATTCGACCATAAAAATTTATCACGTTTTGCCCCGGAAGTTACCGCCTGTCATGGTTTGACATATGCGTCACCTATGGCATACATATTTCGGCTTATATGTCTGAACATGAATACATATATAGTTAATAACAAATGATACAATAATATCTATGAAATTAGAAGTAAATATGTTCTGTACAACAGTGACTAACAAAAACATAGCGTAGTCGAATAATTGTAAATATTTTAAAAATTAATTACATAATATTGCAGAATTATTAAGATTGATAAATTGATAAATGTTAAAGTGCTAATTATTATATAAATTGAACATTTATTTTTTAAAATTATATTATTCAGAATGATCTATTTACATTCATGCAATGATTTATTGAACGTACCTATCGAATATTGTTAAAATTAGGGATTTTCCTGTTCTTTTATGTGTTTTTATTTTTTATTCCAAAACTTATTAAGATATTAAATCATAATTATTTAGAATAAAAATCGAAATTTTTGCATGATCTAAGTACTTATCCAAGATATATAACCTCTCGGCCTGCTCCTGGCCACGCTTGCACTAGTGTTCCGAATTAATCAACATAATATTATTATTAATAAATCGTGCTTTAAGAAATACTTTATAATTTATAGGCAATTAAATTGTAAACAGATATTGCCAATTTATAATTATGTTGATTAAGAATTCGAGAAGCGTTCTGGAATATTCCAGCATATTCTATTCTCGACGATCCTCAAGACAATTGAAGGTGTCTTTGTGCCTAGCATATATAGTTAACTTGTTTGCGTTTCATAATTTAACAATTTTATACTGGTAATTCTATATGAGATGCATTGAGTGTAAACTGGCCGATGGGTTTATGTCGCGGGTTCAAACCGCGAGGTGTCATGTTACACCGCACTTTGAAGCTCTGCGTATATTATTACTAGCTTTCCTCCCGAGGCTTCGCTCACATTATCGTGGATGTGTACATCATGGTGAACCTTTTGATTTTTACATTGTTGGCAAATTGCTTATGCGTGTAAATTTTGGTACCTAGTCTACTATGTCCTTCAAAGTATTCAAATTTATATGAAATTCCTGAAAAACTAACATTCTCCGTCCATAAATTTTGCATGTATTGTTCATGCATATATATTATTATTTTTCTTTTTATTATAGTGGGTAACCTATTAGTGTTTCGACTAAAAATGTAGTGAAATGTACAGGTAATTTCTTCTACCCGAAAACAACGTATTCCCATATAATCATTTGCGTATTTTATTTTCTACTGGCCTTCTACTAGAAAATTAAAATAAAATATAGTTTATGTCACACAATATAACGTATTAAACAAAATCATATCATTTTTAAACATAATCTAAGAATCATATTTTTCCTCTATATAACAATTAGTTATTAATTTAGTAAAACTATGTTTAGACTTATTACGCTTGTCACTTGATGATCGAATCTGTTATAATTTATATTTAGTAACTATGCATTTGATCATGATACATTGCAAATTTAAACTGTCGACGCTCGTGAGCCTGCTATACGTGGCGCAATGTAGCGTACAATAGGTGGTACACTCGTATATCGTTCTACTTGCAGTTTCTACTGCCGATAAATTAACAGTAAACATAGGCCGGGAGACGTTACACCATGTTTACGAGGCAGAG
This sequence comes from Zerene cesonia, assembly GCF_012273895.1. NCBI lineage: Eukaryota > Metazoa > Arthropoda > Insecta > Lepidoptera > Pieridae > Zerene > Zerene cesonia. Next base: position 337,744 of record NW_024045134.1, on the reverse strand, counting down.
GCTTTCGCGTATGTAAAGCAAAGACATTCCACGGTAAGCCCGACCTCGGCTGGGTGCTTGGTAGGCTGCGCACGCGCCGGTCGGGCATCCGCATAGCCTTACAAGACTGCACCACCATATACAATGTCGTATGTATAAATAGAACGTGGCATAAGGTTCAGAGTTCGGGATGTGATTATTTCTGTGTGATAAACTTCTGCGATGTTAAGTTGTAAAATTTATTATTATGTTTTTTTCATTATTACTTTTTTAGTGTATGCACTTAGAAAAGAACTGGGTTTGAGACAAGATTTCATTTCTTTTTTATCATGGTGCTACATCTATGACCACACGTGCGAAGCCATTGGCACAGAATACTAAATAGATGGTTAGCAGCTATTAATCTGCATATATTCGCAAGTAACCTAATTAAAAGCCTGATTTTGGAGACTGTGTGGTGGTGGTTGAGAGTAAGCGATCACAATACATACGCGATAACATACGCAGAGGTAGTGCCTCTGCGAATGCCTAACTTAATCTTAAGGGGTAAGAGATAAGGATAGTATTGACGGCAGGAAGGAAGGAATGCTTGAGGAATAGGCTAGGCTCCCAGTAAGATAAACAGTACTCTTCAACCGTGTACAAACATTAGAACTTCAATACCCAAGCCTTACACCTGTCGAGAGTTGCAACTAAAGCCACTAGCAACAAAGTAAAAACTGATGAACCTTGCTACACGAGTGTAATTCAAGATCACGATTGTTTTTTGTTCGCCGGGGGTCGCGACCGGCTGCGGCGAGCGACCGCGCTACGTGCCTGCGCTATGGGAAGCGTTCGATGGCCATGGTTTCCTGGTGCAAATGAGGTGGGGTAATGGGTGGAAAATTAATGTGGGGTTTTGTTTGTTTGGCGCTGGATACGTGGAATTATCGAGATGTGTCAGTGATCGTGGGATGTTGGCGGCCGCTGTGCCTTATGCCCACATAGTTGGAATCTCGTAGAATGTAAGATAATTAGCAGTTAATGTGCAGCAAATGCTCTAATAAGAAGCTAATCTAATAGTTTTATGTAACCCCCCGGGTGCTGGTATTCACCAGCAAGGACAGCAAATTAGTATTTTTGTAAACTATCTTGTTTTGCTGACTGGCTGACTGGCTTGGCGCATGCTGATTCTGTTCTCACAAGGTCAATACTGTGTACAGTTTTTAAGTCTGAGTCTAACCAAAATTGAAATGAAATACATCCGAAAAAGCAGACATTATTTGACTAAAAAAATCACTTCCAAAACTCTGTATTCAATAGTTAACAGCGATTTTCATGCCAACTTTATCCTATTTCATTTGTGACCTAACCCAACCTAACCCCTTGCGAAAGCTCCAAAAACTGTGGGTTATAACTTATAAGCTACCCTTCTCCACCCTCCATCTACTTTTACCATCCGTATTGTTAATTCTTCCTGAAAAACACGTCACGCTCCTATGACACATATTTTTAATTTACTGATGGTTACTAGTTTGTTCATAGGTAAGATTGGGGGCCAACAGTACCTATACCAATCATCCATCCATATAACATAGAATTTCTACAGTAAGTTTCAGATAAATAAATAATAAACGTTGATATATCACTAGCATTAGCTAAAGTATGTGGCAATTCTAATACATATATATGTTATATGACAATGGTCGCCTAATATCTAAGAAACTAAAGTGAAAAACGTGTTTATCCTCCAATCATATATTAATCAATCATATATAAATATATCATATATAACATTCAAAAACATTGTTGATTTTTGATTTTCACTTGAACCTGTGCTCCAATTAAGAGCACAACCACACTATAGCGAGTCCTAATGATTATTTGACGGCGGTAGCCTCCTCAGTGCACACTCTACACTCCATAGTCGTTTTACTTCGCATTAGTGTAAGTAGTAAAGCACGCTTCTCTGTGGCGAAGGGCCTGCCAGCAAATTACACTGCAATTTCCCTTATTGCTTCGGATAAAAAGGAAACTCTTAATGACCAAAATACTTGGTGTAACAAGATGTACTAATTTATGTTTGTTTTGATTTAATCCCTTAAATATGTAATTCTGCTTGTCCATTATTGTTAGTATACTTTTTACATTTTTAATAGGTTGTTTTACTGTTAGTTTTGAAAATTGTGGATTGTTTGATTCGGTTCATTTGAATAAATAAATCCAATCACAGAAGACGAATAACGATTTTCGAAATGCTAAGAAATTTCGAAATTCGAAAACCTCCCAAACAAAAGAGCACACAGAACCGTAAACGAACAATGGCCGATCAAAATATAATTTTTCATACCGTTATTAATACATTGAGATACGATCTGTAACATTCGTACGAAATGACAGAATCACGAGCGCCACTCTCGCCGCGCGTTACACGGTGTGCCAATGTCATAATTTTGAAATTTTTGACAAGCGTACCGCATTATTTATGTATATCTCGAGTTAAATGCAAAACACAGCGGCCGAGTCACGTCCTGCATAATATTGACAGTGATCGCAACCTCGTATTACCATTGAGATGTTCCTGTTAGCTCAAAAGTGACAGCCTGATGGTATATTACGTTGCGCTTGACGTGCGCTGGATGTATGAGTGGTTCGGTATGGTTATAACGAGGAAATATGATTTTAAAACAAATGTACATACTGTAAAGTTATGATAGATAGCGATGGGACCTTATAAATAGCTTCACATAGTGGCAACTGAAACTGAAAATATATGATAGTTTATGTACTAGTATCTACCTATATTTTTTTAAAAATTTACCCTATCTGTCATATAGGTCAGTCTCATTCGCACGAATACGCAACCGCACAAGTGTGGGACAGAATTTGCAAATGTTTCTTTCGAACAAACTTGCTAAGATTTGTTTATTCTACAAATGTTTACACGAAAGTACAAACTGTACGAAAAAAGTTATTTCATAACAGTTATATGTAGTAATAGCTGCCCCCCGCGGTTTCCCCCGCGCAACTCCGTAACCCGTAGGAATCTCGTGATAAAAAGTTGCCTTTGTGTTATTCCAGTTGTCCAGCTATCTACGTACAAAATTTCATTGCAATCGGTTCAGTTGTATTTGCGTGATAGAGCAACAAACACACACACATGCTTACAAACTTTCGCATTTATAATATTAGTAGGAAGGATAGGACATCTAGTATGTACAGTTATATCATCGGTTCGGCATATTAATAAAATACCTAGCCGTGATCCTGCGATATAGTAATCACTTATGTATTATTTTAACTAGATTAAACTTTCGTAAACGAAACGCGCTTTGAGTATCTGCTTATCACGCCTCCATATAAAGTCAGTGAAGTGTGTCCGAATGGTTAGAATTTTCATGTTTTTTTTTTTTACCGCCAGGTCACATTGTCACGTAATTCATCTCCGTGCCTTTGTAATGGACAATTGGTTTACGGAAAGCGTAATTCGTACTTGTAATTTAAATTTTCATACATAATAATTGATAAGCTGACAACTAAGACTGAATCTAAAAAAAAACGTTTAGGAATTTAGTTTAAGTTGAAAAAATTGTTGGTGAAATAGTGATTCATTGCAGTTTTTTTTTAACAAAATCTAAAGCATCTTCAAACTGACAGAACTGTAATGGGACTACATGGGTGGCACCAGTTTTCAAATAAAGAAGTATCGGTTCACTCAGTAAAACAGTTATGAGAAAATACAGTCGAATTGACAAGCTTTTTTAATTCAGTTGAAAATGTAAATAGTCCTCAGAACGAAACCAAATAATTAATAACTAAGACATAACAAATTAAATTTTAAATTATTTATATGCAAATCCTATCTTAACGATGCCTAGCACGTTTCAGGGAGGATAGTGCAGAAAAATGTCCTTAAATATTATAAGGCAAGCTTAATATTCTTGCAATAAAAATTAGTCTGCGTTTCATAATTACATTGACCCTTACCAAGCTCATAATTTACTTTTTAATTGGACGATTTTATGCCTTTCCATAATCGCACTGAAAATGTGTTCTTTTAAATTTTATTTGCCGGCTAAAAATCCTTATTGCTCCAAGTGATAACTGTTTATTGTACTATAAAAATAAATGTTAAATCCCAACCAATTCTAATTTTATAAGAGATGAAATTTTTATAATAGATGTAAAGTATATAATATACCTTAATAAATTTTATGGACTCGTGAGTCGTCTAATGTAAATCTAGAAGAAGAAATCTGTTTAATGTATAATTTTTAGTTTTTTACAGTGGTTGAATCACGGGTGGCCGAGAGGCTTGGCATTGCTACAAAAATATATGTATATATGTGTTTTAAAATTGCAAGTAATGTCTCTATAAAGTCATAAAACGGACAAAAAAATCTGAAAAATGCGTTCGGTAGTTTTTCGTCGCATCTTATTTGTCGTCACCGTTCAGGCTTAGGCAACAAAAAGCGTAGGCGCACCGGGCAATATAAAAGGTGGTTTTTAGCGTACAGAATCTGTTATTGGAGAGTTTCCAATTATTCCGTTTTTGTGGGTATTTTCACGCATCAGGTGCGGGTCACGTTTCATCAGAGTCAAGTGGATTCCGTGGCTTGTCCCCATGAAGCGTCGCGCTTCATTTGTCTCGGTTACAGGTTGAGGGCGACAAGTGTCGTCACGATTTGGTATCTGCTGGATATTTGAGTGGGGCTTTGACATTTTTCTTGCATAGGAATTTGAGAAATCGATGAATGTTTAAAGATCGGGGTAGGTTCAATTTTATTTCGTTTATTTGTAAAACGCATTGTAGCGCAATGCATAGGGCATAACGTAACGATATAATATCATAATCAAAATTATTCAAAAATGTATTTTAATATAATACATTGACTTTCTCCTACTAAGAGCTCAACATCACAGGCTCTCGAGTATTTAAAAATAAAATCGATTATCTGCTATAATAAAGTTCGTATAAAATACAAGGTAAGTTATCTTGTTATCAACATTTAGAGCCGCAAGTGAACAAAAAGGTCTGCCACATTATTGAACCAAGATTGTTTTATCTGCCTTACAACATCATTAAATCGACACACCGTCTCCAAACATTTGCGAGAAAGGCTTTAAGGCCTTTTCACGCTCCGCAGACAATGCCGGAAGATTATTATCTGAAAACCACTCGCCAATTATTCGATAAAATATATTTTCGACAATGAGAAGTTCCTGCTTCAACTGGTTCGCGATGGAACAGTAGGTACAATCTCCTGGCCGTCAAGTTTTGTACTTTTTACGTGAGTCTGCTCGAATTTCGTGTGATCTTTGAACTGGTTCACGGCGCGGTAAAAACGTCGGGCATACCGACAGATCGCGTGTTCCGGATCATTGATTTATTCTCCGTTTTCGTCTTATTGCGTTTAGTTCTATTTTGGAGGTGTTAATGGGAACGCTGCATAGACGGCAAAAAGTTTAATTATCTTTTCTATATACAGCTTTAAGGAGAGGCGATTTGTTACTTTCGATAAATGCGCAGCGTTATTTTTATATCTTGTTTTATTTGTCTTAAACTCACTATCACTGGTCTTCCATAAATTAATCCAGATAGAAGTTAACGTAGTCTACGTCCAAATTGCTCTGTTTTATGTTATGTTGTCACATCTAATAATAATGTAAACCAATATCAACGTGTAACGTAAATCTGATAAATTACATGCATTTTAATCGACAAACATGTAAAACGTAAAACGACAAAGCTATATTATCAGAATCTCTCTTCATTAATATCCAATGAAATTAATACGCCGTCCAACTAAGATTTGTTTTATTATTCTATTCAAAACAAACGACGTTTTGAACGACAAAGAAGCAATTCATCAATTTTCTATATCCAAGACTTATATTTATATCGATTTTCTAATAACCATAGTCATGGAACTCTCATAACTGACAATTTTATAATCGTGCCTGGATATAGGCTCGAGACTACCAAGTGAACGTATATAAATTTATACGTATTGATAAAACATAATTACGTTCGAACACACGCTGCGGTAAATTGGCATAAATTCAGGGTATCCTGAGGTCAAAAATCAGAGCGAAAGTAAGATTGGAGCCAGAGTGAGTGGCGGAACTGTTACGAAGGTCTCACACATTCAAAAATGGATGATAAGTGTGCTCTGTATTACGGGTTTTCAGCGAGCTGTTGCGTCAGCGCGCTAGGGTTATCGCCCCTTTAATGGACAGAAATGAGCAGGATATAATAAGTATACAATATTATGGTAGTTTTAGTGCAATAATATAATTAATATACCCTACATGGTAACGATTGTATTACCTTGTTGTTTGATTTACGAGGTCCATGTATTAATTGCAATAATAAAGCGTATTTTTCATATTTAATATCGTATTATTGCCTAAACTTCTTATAAACAGTACATGTCGGGTTGTTCAATATAAAAACAGGTTATAAGTTGAAGGTGGCAGCCCTAAATGACGTTTAATTTGATCGAATCAAGGCTCAGTATCAAGATAATTATAAAATTATAACACGAAACCCAATTAGTCTTTAACTGAATCGCTTTATTTACTTCATCGTCGTTCTTTTGATATTACGGTCATTTTACATGATAGCAGTGTTCAGATACAAGATAGGATCAAGAAATAATGTTAAAATAATTGGATTACTCGGTTTTTATAATGAATAGGTGAAGGTAACTGCAAATAAACTAAATTGATGTGTTTACAGAATGACGCATACATTCAATGCAAGTATAAAAAATATAATTCGGATATTTTCGGGTTGGAAACACAAAACCTTTGTTTATTCTATACAATTTATCAGGCAAAGGCTTAGAGAAGTTTTGACAACTAACAAACAAACTGTTTTATTATCGTAGTACACTTTTACATCATTATTATTATATACTACCTCTATTATAGTGTTTAATTTTGATATGTTTACATACATAGATGATGTGATATGTTATTGACCCGCCCTGTAAGTCTACTACTCTACTAATTGTTAAGTCATTATGTGTATTTAAAAGTCACCATTATTTACGGAATTCTGTTGAACTATCGGCTGCGGGTTAAGTGGCCACTTAACTACAATAAATGCTTAACGTGAAATAATTTTGTTTGTTTTAAATTTAAAATTCATTTGATTTTCTGTTGACTGTCCCATATTAATAATTATCTTTCTTATAGCCACTTGAGTAATTGTTGAATTAGTTTGTATGCATCATTATCAAAAATTGTATTTATTATTACATAACGCAGAAAATAGGGTTGACGTATTTTAATATAATTAAATAAAAGTGTAGAGAAGGGATGCCATGGGATATCGAGTGTGCACAAAATTTACCAACTAGATATCACGATGTAAACTTAGACAGATTCACTGAATCCTTTGTGATTATTATATTTCTGCGGACATTAGAATCCATAACGTTTACACAATAGCAGCTGTTGTTGCGAAAACGTTCGCGAAATATGTCACTTGGCGTTACTTCCTTCAGTATCACGTATAATCACGTATAATAATTATACATATGGCCCTTTCGTTTTGTGTCTCATGATTGCCACACCGGGTCGAGAGCGGCGGTCACTTCGTTAGTGAGATGCGAGCCGATCGCGATTAAACGTCAATTAGATGCATTGTCGCATAACTTGTTAGGCTGGTTATGCATGCAGCGTTTTTGGGGCGGATATTTTGATTGATTTTGAGGCGAGCGCTTGATGGATCTTATTGATGAGATAGACAATCCTACTAAACTAATCTTATTAATGCGAAAGTTTGTGAGGATGTGTGTGTGTTTGTTACTCTTTCACGCAAAAAGCTGGACAACTGGAATAACATATAGGCAACTTTCTATCCCGATGTTCCTACGGGATGCGGACTTAAGCGGGTGCAACCGCGGGGCGCAGCTAGTTTGTTATAATTTTCTAAGCGTTTATATTTACGTTCTCGTTTTCTTAAATTATGCTGGTAAGATTATTTGTGATTATGCAAATGTTTTAGGAATCTTATGACTATGCTAGTTATTTCCCAATTTTTAGAATTAAATATTTATTCTTAAATATTTATAATAAATAAATTGGTTCAATTAACAATTAAATAATTACAGACATACAAGACTTGTCACTTTTAATTCACCTTTGCCAGATGATTGTTTAAGATCGACTCGCGACTCGTCCACTTTGTTCTCGTCTCCCAAACAAACGCTGCGTTTTTTCGCCCGTAACTACCATGTTATACAGTGAAATCCAGTTACTTACTAATGACTCGGAGAACTGACGGTGCCATGACAGACGACGTTAAATGAGGCGTCACTGTCTCATTTACCTTGCACATGGCAGGTATGGAAATTAGTTCAAATTTACCCAATTACATGACATGTTATTTATGTACGACGTCAATGAATCAGTCGTTAAATTTGACAATTTTTAATTGTAGGTTTATAATCTGTTTATTGGTGTTCCTGCTGAGTGGACTTTGCCGTGAATTTAACCCCATGTAGGACCTTAGGTCTTTAACCAGTCCAGTTAATTCATAATATAATTTATAGAGCAGTTCCTTGTGAAACCTTCTGATTGGTTTGATTCAATGGATTGTACGTGATAGTAAGATCTGTAATCAGGCTTGTGCTTTTACTTGTTATTACTCTCTCTTTACCTTTCTTATTTAGTTTACTTCTATCTTTTACTTTTACGGAAGTCGTATCGTAATTATAATATCAGCCCATCGGTATTAATCAACAAATAATTAGACGTGCTGCATTCAAAAGTTGGGTTGATTTACTTGTGGAATTAATTATCTGCTTTCCATTATGTTTCGTATTATCAAGTAAATAAAAGATAACGGCACATTAAGCTTCGCATAAAGGTTTTTTTTTTTTCACCTATGCAATCTTAATCTGTAGCGATGAGGCAAGTCAGGATGCAGTTGGTAACGAAATTCTTTTCAGTTGTTTGTAGAAATCGAATTTAATTCTCTAGGCAGATTCACTATGCAAAATGCTTAAGTCTATGATTCTCTTTAGTCTCTAGTCAACACACCCTTTATCATTTGTGACTTAAACGCACAGTTGCGTGATCCGCTTACGAGAAACGCGATCGTCCACTTGCCCTCCACTGACATACGAAAACTTTCGTAAAGAAAACGGCGTTAATTCTAATTCATACACAATTCTAATAAACTAGGCTAGTTTTGTTCACACGCGTTTCACGCATGCTTATACGCGTTTAAAGGAAAACGCATCGGTACAAAGGTCGTTGACCCGAAAACACGAATTTTTGTGCAACGCAAGCAAATGATTACTTGACATGCCGATCAGAGTCGCGGCGACACGAGCGACTCCGATGCGACCTGACTGAGCAAATCAAATGTATCCTGTCCTCTTGTCTAGCGATTTTTCACAATTTAATTGCTGTTTGTGCATATGATATTAGTCTAGTTTTTACAGTTGACGTATTGAAGGAAAAACAGCTGTTTTCATACGATAGAACATATGTGTGTAGACATTTGTTTCTCTTGTTATAATGGTTTTTTTTTGTCAATTTGCTTATATTTACTGTGTTATAAGCGTGTTAAACTATTGAAGTAAATAGTTTAAAATTTTATTTATATTAATAATGCCTAATGCAAGTAACTTTTTTACTAAGTAATTCATGTAATTAAAGAAAACATTGCCCAGATTTTTTATTTTATTTATTTATTTATTTATTTACACTTTAATGTACAATACACATACAGTTGACAAAACCAATAAACAATATCTA
>NW_024045134.1:322697-327009 GCF_012273895.1 Zerene cesonia | reverse complement strand
TACGGCCAATACCATCACAGCCCAGGGCATTCGAAGCAATGGACAATATATTCTTCTTAATATCACTGTCTGTGAAAGTCTTGAAATTGAACGGAGGAAAACTAGGGGTCGGCAAAGATGAAAGAAGATTTATAGTATCTAATTTAATGTTGCTATGCTATATTTTAGTCAGGTATTCACCGCAATGTAGCATTTAAAGTATCATTTCGTTATATTTTTTCGTTTTCCTATTTTCCTCTTTGTACACGTATTCCCTTTCAATATTTAGATCAGGTGGATGTTCACATCAATTACGTGAATAAACTTTGAACTAAGCTTTACAACTTTTGTATAAACAAGGTACCTATTACTATTAGGTCTGCACTAACAATGCCCCAGCATTTGAATATAAAGCGACTGTGATTGGCAGTGCTTACAGTAAAGTGAATATACTAATTCTATACAAACTAAATAATTGACACAAATGTGTGCTATTAAAATATTCCAGATAATATCAAACTGTCTACACAATATTTTAGGTGCGGTCTTGTTAATGTCATATCTAATGAGTCAATTATTGTTGTACATATATACTTTTAAATCTGGCAGATATTAGGTTAGGTAGATAAAATTTGAATTGATGATTATGAAAATCTTAGTTTGCTTAAAAAAATGCTCATATTAACGACTACCGTGCATCGATTTTAACGAAAAGCAAATTACCCTCTTAACCGTTAAATGTGTTTCGCACGCAGAACGTCTTCGTAAAAACAATTCAGCTCGAAACTGGAGTGTTTCCATGCGAATGTTTCGTCAGCGCAAACGCTCAGTGAAACAAACGGGCCTCGTGACGCAAGCGGGTTTCAACGAAGATAAACGTATGTCATGGCATGTGAGGATAATTGTCAACCATTACGGGAGCACAATAGAATTGGGAGGCACGACTAGACCTCCGTGAAATTGCACTTTTTAAATACTTTCTATTACCTCTCGGCGTGTACCGACCGCTCGGCTCGTACCGTAATTTTAATCAGACATGTGGCTTCGTGAGTTATGAAATTTATTGTTTAATATATTATGTTGGCAGTAGACCGCGAAGGATTGTAAGTGATACTGTTATTATTAGAGATTGAGGAAATGCTTTGTCAAATAGAATGGATAGGAAAACATGAATGACTAAATAAATAGATAAATAGCTATAGACACCAGTGAAACGACACGTCTCAATTATTTTCTTATTCTACTAATGAAATGAATTGTGGTTGATTTACGTGCTTTATTATGTGTTCTTTATTCTCGCAAAAAATTTTTTTATTTGCAATTACTAGGCAATTATTATACTATGCAAAAAATACGTCGAAATGCTATCTACTGTCGTTTCTATATCGTATTTACAAGCCCAGAACATAGATTTAACTAGTCTAGCATATTCACATACCACGCACGGTGTATAGTGAAAACGTACATTCCACAGGCGGACGCAGTCGCAGGCATCTCTGGTGCGTGAGCTGTTTACAAAACATCTGGCCACGTCTTTGTGACCTTTACTGGAACTCGCGTTGTATGGGCTTCCATTGAAATCACATACACCGTTGATTTGGTATGCTTTAGCTTGGATTTGCCTGACGCACTTGTCCTGCCAACGTTGAGTTTACTGCCCTGTGTTTTAGTAAGGATACACTTAAGGTCTAATGCAGCTGTTGAATCTTGTTTCTATTTCACCAATAACAATAGACCATGATGTCTTTTAATAATTGTGATGTGATACAAGTTTCGTGATAATACATCTACATCGCATGCAGTGGAGTAAGAAGTTCTTCTACTTATATTCACTTCTTTTTCTTTCAAATGTATTAAAATGTTATCAAATATAATGTACGATGAACCCAATTGGACACAGCTGTAGTTCTTAAAAGACGGCAAATATCACCTATAGCTATCCATGATTGCGCTTCATTCAAATTAAAATTCCAAGAGAAAGCACTTCAACCAGAAGGATATTGCCTATTAACCTGTCAATTCCAATAACATATATCCTCGTTTAATTACCAACGCGGTGTACCTGTTTTTGTCATCAAGTCCACACCGAAGGGCATAATTATTGCTACGCACATAAACTAGATGCCGGTCGCCGATTTTTGTATTTGTTTTGATGTATGGACGAGGTAGGTGTCACGCAGTATAATAAATACCACTCAGAACAATGAGTTGCGTTGGTAAAAACCGAGACAACTTTTTTCGTAGATTACTGCTTCGTTGCGGATCCACAGGGGTGATCAATAGGTTTTTTAAGTGTGTCATTATGTTTTTGTGATTAAGGATTCATATTATTAATGGTCTTGTTATTTATTTGTATATTAAAGAACATTACTAATTTCTTGTTGGTTCATCTCTGTAGAACGAGCCTTATTAAGGGTCGGTAGTTGGTAGAACCCCCGTCAAATGAATCCTACTAATCCTACTATTCTACTATCTTATCCTACTTCCTGCTATCCTACTCCTACTAATATTATAGATGCGAAAATTTGTGAGGATGTGTGCATGTTTGTTGCTCTTTCACGCAAAAACTATTAAATCGATTGCAATGGAATTTGGTACGTAGATAACTAAACAAGTGGAATAACACATAGGCAACTTTTTATCCCGATATTCCTACGGAATACGGACTTACGCGGGTGAAACCGCGGGGCGTCAAATAGTATGTTTAAATATAAATTAGAATAATTCTCAAACACATAGGTATGGTTTTGTTTATCAAACTCTCCGGATACAGAGTCAAGGTTGAAACATCACATGACTTAACTAAAATCAATACAGCTGTAGATATTAACATACATCAGGTGCACAATTTTCCTTGTAACAATGATAGTGTCGGTTCATAGCTTCAAATAGTTGTCCTTTATAGAAGAGAACAATTCCTCTTCTACGACCTTTGTCATAAATTCCGTGACATTTGTCAATCCTGATAGCTAGTCTATAATGAGATACGATCATCAAATTTTCCTCATTTACGGTATTCTAGGAAGTGTTATACTTCTTACATCAATCAAAGCAAGGAAATAAGGCTTATCCAGACCATTTTAATCTGCCTTTACTTCTTCGTCAAAAATTTTTCAATCCCAGCTCCATTGTACGTGTTCAATGTTTATCATACATAAATTTAAGTCATTACAGTGTCAGAACGAAGCACGTATTAGAGGTCCACGCTAATTACAGCAGTTATAGCAGTCAGTCGCACGACAGTAGCACCTTGGCCGACCTTGCCGTCGACCCAGCTCGCATGTTAAATCCCAGGTCAATTTGCTGCCACTCGTAAAACAAATGGCGGCCATCAATAATTGTGACGGATTGCCCGAGTGAGAAAAACGTGAAACGTTAACGTGTATTATTTATTGCGTATTGTTGTTTTTCTGTTTGCAGGTGCTTTATGCTTGTGTGCCGCGTCGATAAAGACATTATGTGTTGCGCGATTAACTGCTTACAATTTATAATTTGTGCCGAAGTGTGACACTAATTCTGTACGTGAGTTGATAACTTTAGTTTTTGTTTATTCATTAATGGCGTGTTCAGGTCGTCCGTGTCGTAGTTTTTGTGGTTTTCTAATGTTCTATAGCGAAATTGTGTTGAGACTTAATTGGATTAGTATGTGTTTGATTAAAGTTATCGTTTCTATTACACGTTCAGCTATGTTTTTTTAGCAACGCAATTTAAGATTTACTTCTAAAGTAAATTCTTCCAATATTGTTAACGTATTAGTTATATCCACTTTATTTAGAATACATAGATATATTCAATTAAGGTTACTTTCGGCTCGATTCTTCGTATATCTAAGCTAAATAATATCCCAATTCCATTGGAAATAATTCTCAATCTCAATCCTATTTTTCTGTGAAGTATTGTTTAGATATTATTTAAATAGGTGATTCCTATTTCCAAACCACTGATGCGTGTCGCTTTACATATCAAATGAAATTGTGAATAGCGATTTTAAGACGGTTATTTTTTTAAATTCAGCTCGTATTTAATTTCGACACAGTTATTATGTTACATATGCGAGTACATGGCGAGTGTCAAACGTTTTTGTGACCTCCGCCGCACTAAATCCAAAGTAACCTTAATCTGACACGGAACGTTCTCTGTACGGTTGTGTCTCATGAGTTTTCACAATGCAAGCGTTAAACTTTTTTTTTTTACAGTGTGGAAATCTTGCATAGATACCTGCCCTCGGGGAAGGAGTTGTGGGTTATCTCGTTTCTCGTTATATACTTAGTCTGGCCATAAATACTGTTACACTTAATTATAAAAAAATATTACATTTGAATTTCGAATCTGT
>NW_024045134.1:311466-321697 GCF_012273895.1 Zerene cesonia | reverse complement strand
ATATACATCTATCTAGATATGGTAGGTTTTCGGGAATTAATTTAAAGACATATTCACTAACATTACAACAAATTATTTACTTGATAAGTATATCTAAAACTCTTACGATATAATGTTTTTGAAACGCTCGTATCACTTATATTTTTGTTTTAAATGCGGACGACATCCGTCATTTATAAAAAAAAATATATCCCAACTGAGTTCGAATCCGTTGGTGTTTTAATTTCATCCATTTTTCAATCTCATTCGAATTTGTATATTATGTATAAATATTGATTTACCTATAATTACAAAAGCAACATTTTGACATTACCTCCCAGGGTGGGATGTTAAATTATAAAATACTAAATAGATGACCAGGGTCGTGAGAAGAGTTTTGTTTGATTTCATAATCTTAATTATTTTGTTTTTTTTTTGAGTTAAATACAAAAACACATGTATTATAACTCTTGAACATCTTGTGTTTCTAAGTTTAGGTTGTTAACAGAATTCTATCATAGCAGGGAATTGTAAAAAAATATATATAGCCTTGGTAGTTTCCTGCATTTAGTGTTATTTAGTGGTTCTATGTAGAATACAACGGAGCTTAGCCTACACTTGTTCACACCCTTTATCAAAGGCTAGTAATAAATGTTGGCAAGATGATGTTGTATGCGCTTATGTATTTGCACTACTTTTCCTTAGAACAGTTCGTTGCTGTATTGTTCTAAAGAAGTATGATATTGTCATCAGTCACAACATGGTATACAGATTACGATATAACAGAAAATTTAATAATATAAGTAGTTGAAGATATGAATAGTTAAGAACGTGTACCGTGTGAGGCACCTCTAACGTAGTACTTATTTCACTTGTGGACAATGTTTATCTGCTACAATCGGTCTCTTGTGAAAGTGATTGTCGTAAAGCTTGTACTGAAATAGTTAAGATCTGTAGCGATTGTCACCGGATTGTTGTGTGGGGAAATGATACCTTATTCCCGAGTGTTTATTTTTGATAGTGTTCATTATTTCGCGTAATGTTTGTGTGTATTTAATGTTCTGTAATGTAACATCCGTGTGGTGCGAGTGTGTGTGTGTGTGTATGTGTGTGTATTGTGACTGTAGAAAGTCGGAGGTGATTTATGTTTTAAATTAAACAGTTTATATTCGTTTGGAAGGTTTTGAAATTTTGTGAATTCTACACGGCGATTGTTATTGGGCAATCGCATAATTTTAACATTTTGTTTAGCTAACTCCTCGTCTCAAATCTCTGCATTTATGTGGTAACGGTTTCGTTCTTGTAGACCATAGGAGTCTTTAACAACAATATTCAAGAGCGATGAAAGACAAAAGTATTTAGAAATGTAATTCACCTAGGGGTCGCCATGGCAAAAGTTTGAATATAACAGTCTAATTAATAAAAACGTAAAGAAGTCACTGTATATAGACTTGGGCTAGTTATATAAAGTATAGTATCGGTATTATATAATAGTAAATTTCCTTTGGCCTTTCCGATAAATAAATGTTGAATTTTATTTCCGTTAATTTATTTTGATGTTCTGGCGTTTTGTGTATCATTTTATTACTTAAAAGTCCATTTTGTCGTATAAAATAACAATATTCTAGATATATATATATATATATAATAGACGTAACTTGGGACGGATTGAGGGACAAAATTAAAAAATTAAAACATCAATTAATTTTTCTGCACGTTATAAATTCAAACCACCACAGATAATAATAAAAGAGCAAATGTTACGAAGTCTATGTGTTAAACGCAGCCTGTGATTTAACATTATTATCACCTCTATAGATGATCGCACGTATTGTCAAGTGGCTGTTTGTTCCGACCTTGCGCTACAGTGTTGGCTGTTGGTGTTTGTTACATATATTATTTATACTGTGTGCTACGTGGTTGCGCCGGTTCTACCTATCATTTTGTATAAAACGTAGCTGATGGGGGCTGGTAAATAGCCAATGGAAATTGGGCTAGCAAATCTTGAAACAATAAAAATATTATAATACCCACGTATGTAGGTGTTATAGTTTTAACTCAGTGTGAATAAGTAATTACTATGATAGATTCGAAGTACATAAAAATTATTGCAAAAAATCTCGTCGAAATCAAATTAAGATGGCAGTAAGAATTTAGACTTCATGGTATATAGATTGCAATGTCGGAGTTTTTGTCAAATATCATTTGTGTAAATTGATACTCAATTTGAGGCCAATGTCTGGGCGACCTCTGTGTCACTGTAAGTTTTTTGATTGAATCGTCGCTTGTTTTCGAAGTCTTTTTTGAGGTTTTTTTACTTTTTAATTTTTTTCTAAAATATAGCAAATTAATTTCATGGGTTTTTTTGTTACTTAATTTTCATAGTTTGTTTATTTGTTCGTGCTAATGATATTAAAAGTGTTGTATTATTAGCGGTAGTTTCCTATGCACCCGAACGTAATGCACGTTTACATGACGTTACTAATGGAAGTAAAAAAAAAAACCCTTATATTCGATAGGTTTTTGCTAATTGT
The DNA here is from genome assembly GCF_012273895.1 of Zerene cesonia. Taxonomy (NCBI): domain Eukaryota; kingdom Metazoa; phylum Arthropoda; class Insecta; order Lepidoptera; family Pieridae; genus Zerene; species Zerene cesonia. The sequence continues at coordinate 319,184 of NW_024045134.1, read as the reverse complement.
GACCTTGCAAGTATGAACTTTACAGACCTAAACACTCAAATATTGATAATTAGTGCCAATTATTATCAGACGTACTGAGAGGAAACTAAAGCAGGTTAACGATACGAAAAAGCGGTTGAAATAATTAACGTTCTAATAATATTTTCGTTTTCCACGCGACCTCCGTTTAAACTATGCCTCTTATCATTCGACCTCTTTTCTCACCTTTGGTTATTATAAAAAGTCGTAAACAATCTCGAGATGGAAGGAAACGTCATTCACGTGCAAACGGAATAAGGTTCACATTTGTTTACACAGTTGCAACAATATGCTGAGTACGTTATCGCCGGTTACGTGTTTTGAGCATTTCGCTTTAAATTTGTGTTCGTTTTTCAATTTTATTATTATTATTTTCTGAAGGTGACTACGCAACAGGGAAGTTGGTTTAATATTTGGATTGTATACATTTTTATTGTAATAAATTCGCATCGGTCTGGCAATGTAAACAAAACCTATTGACCTAAATATTTTACATTTAGTGAAGCGATTGTTAAAAGGTCACAGCTCCGTTTTAATATTTATAGTAATTATTTAAAATAGTGAGTTTAAAGGTTAATCTGTCACGCACTCGTTCCATTGGTTAATTATAAAATAATAGTAATTACGGACTTCAGTTAGGATAATATGCGAAAGAAAAATAAAACCACGAGTTTACCTACATAATAGTCGATAATATTTCTGTCTATAAATTGTTTTAATTTGTATAGATAGATGAAAAAACTTTATGTTTAATATTTTACTAGAGAAATTATTAATTACATATTAAATGTATATGTCAACAAACTATTATTATTATTATTATTTCATTAAAATTCCTTTGTAAAATGTAATTGACACTAACATCGAAAAACAAAGTTTCACATTTGTATCAATGTGTTATTTTTTCAAACAATCTAATCGTATAAGTTACAAACTAACACCTACTTAACAGTATGCATTAGACGCCGACAACAAACATAACTTGCCTATTAAGATAAAGTCACTTCAGTATATTATTTAAATAGCTCTATTTTGTTTTCTTCGTACGATGCGAACAGGCAATTTGATTTTATTATGTGTATTAGGTTATCGCTCTGTGGACGAAAACATTTTGAACATTTGAACCGCCGTAAATTTTTAATATAATGGAATTGATTCACCCGTAAATAGCTACTATAACTGTCCGATTGTCATTTTTTATGCGACAAATTATGAAAGTAACAATAATATATGGTATTATAAGTGCTTTTGTGGATTAAAACTGGACACGATCGTAGAATAAGACGTATTAATGTGTTGTCTTTTTTTGATGTCAAGATGTAGCAAAAATAAATTTGTCAAATTTTTGGACACAAATATAAACTAACGTTTTTTCCATTAATTCAATGATAAGAATGCGAACTAATTTACGTTTTACCCAATGATATAGTGCGTATTGGCCCAGGCTTCTCTTCGTAATGAAGAACACATGTTCTAATCTAGCTCAATAAATAATCTCTTACTTATCCGAAAAGAAAATCTGTCAGTGAAACTTATGTGAAATACATTCGATCCATAAGAGGACTAAGAGAATTGTTAGTATTTAATTACTGGACCGTCCCGATATCAAGATTCCTGTTTTATACCAAGGGAGCATTTACACGGGATAAAAAGTCCTATCACCCAAGTCAACTCATACCCTGTTGTCTGTATACCAAATTTCATCAAAATCCGTTCAGTAATTTCAGCGTGATTGACGGACAAACATCCTAACAAACTTACTTTCACATTTATAATATAAGTGTGATTAAGATTAACATTTTGGTGCCTAGACATGCGTATAAATGTTGTTAATAAAATACACTATTCGCTATTATTATGTAAAATGTATAAGAAGTCTATGCGAGTATTCATGGCTAGGCACAAGATGGTGGGCGACCGAATAAACATGTCCATTTAAGTATCCGCAAGTAACTCGTAAACTGTATTGACATTCTCATTGTTGTACCCTTGTGATTATAAATAATCGTAAAAGCATTACAGATATATTGCGATACAATGGCGCAATTATATGAAGGTTTCGATGGCTGAATGTCGAGAAATTAGTTTTTCTTTAATTACAAAAATATGCGTTACTACTCGCCGGGTATCTGTCCCTTTTGTCCATATAACTTTTGAAAGTACAATTTATGACGGACATATTATTTCACAAATTGAAATATAAACCTATGTCATTAGATAAACGCAATGTTCATCTCTAAACTTTACCCCAGCAGTGCGGATTGATCTCTAATTGAATTTCGTTTTAGCGGTATTGTGGCTGAGTTATTTAAACACCTGTACACTTTTACCTGAGTTGGAACCCTGATAGTACAAAGTTAAGGGTGAGAGGCACATTCCACACATGTCTCTACATATCGCTAATGATCCCAAGAACCTAGTATACATATAATCAGATGGGGGTTCTGCGAGATCGCTGAGTGAAAAGCAGATAGTGTATTTTTGTTCACCTCGAACAATGGCCGACCTCACGTTGACCGATAATCGGCGAGATAGTCGGGAGTAATGCGTGATGTGTGCAATAAATCTAGTACGGAACGAGTGCTTGTTTTTGAAGATACCTTATCTTCACTTACGTATTGCCGTGTGCTCGCCGTGATGGTACTGCAGTCCTTTAGGTGCGCGCACGGGTCGGTTCTGCAGTCTATGGCTTTGGAGCTTTGGTGTAACGAGAATTTAGCTAGTATGCGGAAAAGTGTTGATAAATATTCATGTTCGTTTAATGATAGATTGATTTAATAGGTCCAATATATGAATCATAATTAACATCGATGTCGGATCAACTTAACAAATCAATTTGGACTATTATGATATTGATAAGACAACTTATTATGCGACTACTATTTCTTTTTCGAGATTTCCTTGATAATACAGAACCCATACTCATAATGGGCGTAATGGAGATAAAGGTGTTGGTCGAAAATCCACGATTTAATTTTCATCCAATATCCAATAAACTAAGAACCTAATTTCACAATAATGTTTTAATACATAGTACTGATAGTCTATCGTGCTTACAGATTATTTAATAGCAAAAAGTAAAAAGTATGACTTACTCATTGTCGTTATTAAAATTGTATATTTAATAAAATAACGAAATGTGTTCAAGAATCAAATTGTATTTGAATAATTTTCGCATAGTTTTCCCGGCTAGTTGCGACCTTCCGCACCGGGTCGCACAGGTCGCATGCGTCACATGTAACATACCTACATCTATTTACGCCTCAATAAAATTATACAATTGATGTGTATTTACGGTTCACGGCCGTTATATTGAATATGTATCTAAACAAACCTCTTTGTTCTATCGTGTTCTAGAATCGCGTGTGAAAAATATTTATAATCTGTGTTCGTTTGGCGTTTATTGGCTCCTTGCCATACACGTTACCAATCAAATGTCAATTGTTATGCCATCCGCCATTTTGTTGTAATGATAGATGAATAATTAATCTCAGGGTCGCAACCGGGTCAAAAGGATAATTTAACTATATTGTATTCATAATTCCTTTTATACTATTGCAAATAAAATATGTTTGATACAATTTGTATGCTTATTTTATGTTTTTAGCGATCAGGTTAAATAGCTCAATTATATAATTTTTTATTGTATCAACTGTATAGATATGTTAAGGTGCAAATGAAGATTTATCTAACACATTTCATGCGGAGGTATTTTATATAAAATTAGTGTAAAATAACAGCAATTATCAAGTACAATATGACCTCAATGTTACAAAAAGGTCAGGTGCAAATGTTACGTCTAAGTTGGTTCAGCTAAAAGTGTTAATTTGTCTGTTATTGAATCGCGCTTGTGTTTATTACTGAGTACGTATACTAGTAAGCAGAATAAATGAAAACGGTTTTCAAATTCAAAAAAACTTTAGATATTTATGTTTAAAAAATTAATTATAACCGTAGTTTGTTACATATGCTTTGTCCCCCTTTTTAAGGACATAAATCTCCTTTACAGCAGTCCTTGCCTGATACCTTAATTTTGGTTCTGTTTTTAAATGATTGCATATGTATTGGTAATCAGTATAAACTTGTACAAACAAATTTTGGTATATGGTAGGTGATACGCTATGAAGGTCGTGATTTTAAGATGATATATAGATATACTATATCTATGCATCCAATGTGGGAATTGAGCACGCTTCGGCATGAATTGGTCGAGTTCGCATAGGGAGGGTACGTCTCCCACAGAATCAGCGTGAAATAGTATGGTGCTAACGTGTTTTGTGTGAATTGGGGGAGCCGAAGACTTGTATCATTTTCTTCACTTTTCCCAGTCCATTATTTTGTACCCGTCGTCAGTTCTTTATCCCTCACTCCTTTAAATTGGACAACTCCACCTTCATATTAGTTATTGTACTAGTAAATTTTCATCACTCTTTTATCACCATTATACCTACATGTATGTATGAGATGTAACAGCTGCATTGTTTTATTAGCATTTAAAATTCAAGTGCAACGCCAGTTTAAACAGTTACACGTCTGATTATTTGCGGAGCCGACACTCGAAAAGTAAATAGGTGCGAAATTATCCGGTGCGGACAAGGTCGTTCCGTTTCTCGGTAACAATATTAATGATAAGTATAACTATATTGCGTCCTGTAGATTATAATTGTACTAGCTGCGCTCCGTGGTTTCATCCGCGTAAGTGCGTATTCCGTAGGAATATCGGGATAAAAAATTGCCCATATGTTATTCCAGTTGTCCAGCTGTCTACGTACCAAGTATCATTACAATCGGTTCAGTAGTTTATGCGTAAAAGAGCAACAAACACACACACATCCTTACAAACCTTCGCATTTATAATATTAGTAGTATTATTTTCTGTGTATATCTTTGCAGGTTAACAAACGCATTTCATACACTTAAGAGTTAATAGGATATCTGTAATGACCTGAAGTCTCGTAGCAAGTCACTGCAGTATTAATAAAAAAATATGTTAGGTACGTATTATTGGGCCGATTTGAGTGAGTTCTTTTTATTGTCGGTGGATAAACGTGCGTTAGGGGTAAAAGTTATTTAGTTTATTTTTTGTTATAAATAGCTGATACCATGTACTTTTATTTTTCAATTACATTTTATCATTTATGCACATGCACGTAGTATACCGAGAAAATGATAGTAATTTTTTATTTCATTGTCTACCATCTAATAATGGATATTTTGAACTTTTTTTTTGATTTTATTATAGAGTATAAACCGACAGAAATATTTTTATTTAATAGTAAATGAGTTTTATCTTCACGTTAAAGTTTGAACTAATAGCATTGTTACAAACCGAGAAATCAGGTCTGAACCAAACTTGAAACAATTTTGCATGATAAAAGATGCCGATAATACAATGGTAGCGCTAAAATGCCGCTGCAATATTTATTGAATATAATTTTATAATGGATTATATTTTTCATTGTTCATTACTGTTTTAAGTTGTTTAATCTTGTTAATAAGTCTAAATGTGGTTTTTATTAACCTGTGGTTAAATAATAACGTTTGCCTAATATTCAAATTACTTAAAATTTTACACCAAGGGTGAGGCGATCTTCGCAATAAATTAATTTCTAATATTATAATTTATACAAAAGCTTTGAACGACTTCAAGGTACAATGAATGAACTTATTGAATTGGTTTATTTTGTGTATCGTTAAGTGTACACATGTAGGACATAGCCGATTGACATAAATGATTTTTGGTTGTTGCTGTTGTAAATGATTTTTTTCTCGTAAAGTTCTCGATACTCTCGACATTTTAAATGAATTATGTATCAACTCATTAAAATGACTGTTATAAATCCTATCAATTTGTGCATAAAATTGGTTAATGATGTAAAAACCGAAGCTTCGTCTTACAGCCGCAATGCGAGTGTCGTGCGTCAAACGTATTTATTCAAGGAGGCTTTGTCCACATGCAAATACAGTGGCCGGTCGCAGCGACCTGTCGGAGGTCGCCTGTAGGACGGACGGACGGACGGACGGGCTGTTTTTGTTTATATGTACCTATATACCTAGTATACAATGTGCCACTTGAAGCGTGGGTCGTAAGGAACGGTTTTAATGCAAAAAGTATCATAAAAACGACGCAAAGACGATAATGTTTTAGAAGGCATTGAGATTTGTATAGTTTGGATAAGTTTAATGCGCATTTTTTGTCGAATATTGCACTTGTGAGCTAGTGACGCGACTGATGATGATTTTGTGTTGATATCTCTCGAGAAATAACTACCTATACTTGTTCTATGGAAATTTTTAGTTTTATCGCCGATCTAAACGCTCTATATATTTAAAATTACTGTACTCTGTTGTTGTGTAAGAACACCACTATATAACATTATCATTAGGAGAAAATTAGATAGATTATTCGTTTATTAAACACAAAACATAAATACCGAGGAAGGTGAGAAAATTTACAACAAGAAATTAATATACAAATGTCACAAATAGTGTCTCCTCACTGACAACTCACGAAATTGCCACATGTATCGAATTCGCCTCAAAAGGAACCCCACACAGAACTCCGCACTGACAGGTCACGACCGTTCAACCATCCGACGGATCTCGTGCAAGAACCGCGAGATCGTTCATGACTAATTGTAAGTACTCCTGCACTAACCTACATTCAGAACAAAGGCACAGACAGCTGCCCGAACCTTGGCCCGACCTCCGCGCATCCTCGTCCTAGATGCTAGACCATTGCTTTGGTGTCTTGGACCGCAATGGTGTGATGGATTGTTGAGAACTGAAGTTTTGCAAACCTCAATTGCATGAAGACGAGTATTGTCCGCTATATTATATGCATACGTTTTATTGACAGAAGTGTTCTATGAAACCGTGTATTCAACTAAGTTATTAAGTGTTTTAATGGTAGGGATTTATTTAGTAGAATTATTCTAATAATTAATTATAATAGATATGGTAATGTTGTCTACGCTAATAAAAGAGCTTTTATTGCAATTGGCTTGTCAACTAAATAAGTTTGAATTACGTTATTATTTCCAACTTTTGATTAACAACACATTATTCGTGAACTTTATTGATATAAGCAATATTAAACCGCACATAAAATATGCAATTTACATCGCATCTAAGCGGCAATCATGTCTAATAATTAATGAACTCAGATATAATCTTGTACGCATCTTATTGACGGAATTAAAATGTTATTAGTTTTGAAATAAAGATGTTCCGCCGTCTTAATTAAACATTTTCGGTATGAGGGCGGTTCAAATTGTAATAACAATTCCAACGTTCGACAATCACACTTATGGGTTACGTTAATAAAGCCTATTATTGTATATATTAATTTCGTGTCTATTTTCCGTTTGATTAATGAGTAGTGATTGCAATGAAAACTTTCGCTGTTAAAATCTCTATTACAATAGCATAGAGTATTTCGAATTTCACGCCTTTCGTTCGTGTCTAGTCGATTTAAATTCGATGATGAGTGATTAATGGGACTTATTTGATATCGTTATTAATTGGGTTAAATGCATCATTAATGGTAGCTTTCGTTGTAGTTTCGACGCATGAGAAATTATTGTAATACGTCTTGTAAAAATGTTATTGATTACATTATTTATTTTAATTAAAGGCATACTAATGTAACTGTAGTAAGGATAGAAGCTGGTGCCTGTCCACACAGGCGAGTTCTTTGA
>NW_024045134.1:236917-310466 GCF_012273895.1 Zerene cesonia | reverse complement strand
AACTAAGGACCGCGGGGGCGCTACTCCCCGTCACCTCGCCACAAGGTGCCCTGCGGGCTTATTATTATTATTATTATTGTTATTACATACATGCTTTTGTAAATGTTCTTCTACTAAACATAGTGTTTTTGTTATAGGCAAATAAGAGACAATGCAATGTTGTGCTAAATAAGAGTATTTCATAAATAAACTAATAGTTGACAGCGAGCAATGGTAAACTGGCAACTCTGTTTTCATTTTTTTTCTATATAATGCAGCACAATAATCATGCAATATTTGAAAAAAGAACGACTTTCGTAACATCTACATTGCTTTAACGTTGTTGAAATACATATTTGGCTCTTTCTATTTCTTATTATTATTTTGCGCTAACAATCTAAGTGACTGTAGTTGCAGTTATGAATACATTACGGTCTGATATAATCACGAATAAATTTATGATGACTTTTTTTATATTTTACATTAAAATGAATATTCCTATGTTATTTCTAATCGATATACTACGAGGGGGTTCTTACCAAACTCATTCAAAGATTATTTATTAACATTAATAATATATCATTACATGTAATCAAACAACTGTTAACATCTATCATATTGAACAGTATCAACCAGTGAGGTCGTTAAGTAAATAATACCAATATTTCAAAGGTTCCTCTTGCAGCGAATAAATCATGATTAACGGACCCCCGCTTTGATCTGACCGCTTACCTTCGACCCTATCATTAATATATTCTATCCAATAGGCATTTCATCGTTAATGAATTATTAGTAAGGGCTTGTTCACTGGAGCATATTATGGGTTGATGTGTAAAATGGTATTTCTCGGTTTACGGGATATTATATGACATGGCATTTTAGGGATAAATTATATTGAAACTCTTAGAAAATAAAACGGTAACATAAATTATGTCTTCTCATTCTGTTTTAAAATTCATTTCCATATTATTATTTAACTGTTATTAATGAATTACCAACGATTTTAAAAATATATAATTCAATAAAAAATAGTATCCTGACTAGATGAACTAGACGCAAGCCTACAGCACAAGCTCCATTATTAAAGAGTTATAATCGACTACAGATATGTTTATAATTTAATATTCCCATATATAACAGTAAAAGTTTATTTACTATCTAGACTAAACACAGCCTTAGGTCTTATGTAACAACACGATATCTATAGTCAGAGTTTCGTGTTCGCGATTCCAATCGTTAGTCTATCATTCCTCTTGGATTTAATTAAACTTCTTGTTGATAACTTCAATGGAAAGACAAAAGCAGCTTTTGTTTTTTGGTTGGAAGTGTACATTTCATTCGCATGTTTATCAGAAAATATCAATATGAGAAGGTTTGTCTAATTAAAAATTAGTTATTTGCCTGTGTTTCATTGGTTTATTAAAATAGCTACATATACAGAGATATGCATTCTTGCATTAATGAATTGTTAGTCGATTATTCTATTGAAGGTAAAGTTATTATTAATAAAGATAACATATAATCTTAGACGAGGTATAATTGACAAATGAAAACATAAATATTGACTATATCGAAATTAAACTGCGTTCAATCGCATATTGAAAACTAAATCCATTAAATAAATATGACGGCGACATTGTAGCCACGCTTTAATATTATTACTACCGTATACAATGCTACGATGTAATACACTCGAACAATTCAATCGAACGTAATGGATGGCCCAGAGACAATTTTATTCGAGATAGTGGTCATTTCGTTTGAAATATGCCAACATTAAACTGTATCGGCTCTCCGATGTTATATACTCTCTTGTTCTTGGCACTAATCATTTTAGAATGCACCAATACCTACCGCGCGGTGCCATTCATAAAGTGGCGGTACCGTTACAGTCCCAGACCGTTAGCGTTACAACTTAATCGAATTAACGATGGCCATATCAGATTTCGTTCGAGTTATGTGCACTCTCGTAATAGGTAACATTGTGCAATGAATGCGATTCTATGTCTTTCGATTTTTGGGATCGTTTGTTTAACTGTCAGTCCGGTGGGCATAATAGATCAATTAGACACATCGGCTCTTAAGAACGAACGGTTTTGTAATCGTGCCGATTGTTATTTGGGAATATTCATTGTATATTGCCTTATTCCGTACAGACGAAATGCCAAATTGTGGGCTAATTGTTGCTAATTCAGATACAGTTTTATTTTGTTTGTCATAATTCGATATTGGACTATATATACGATAGTGTTCTCTTATTAAAATTCAAAATTAAGTGCAATCACGAAGAATTTATAGCTGGCGCCAAACTGAATTCAATGGCTATTCAAATTGCTTCTTCAAATTTGAATATACATGAATAGTTTAGAAGTTAGGCTGAAATTAAAAATATATATTATATATTACAAATCTACCACGCCTATGGGTTACTGGATAGGTTGTCATATAACCCACGAATACCCAAAGGATTACATTGGAAGGAGATCTCAGATCACATTCGATTTGTTCAAGATGACCATTCATACTTGATCAAATCACAAGCCCCTGTCTGCCGTCGCGTTGGTCTCGGTATTTGTGTAATTTTTTCAATTTATTATGTATGCATATTACCTATGCATTAAAATATAAAATTGACATAATTGAAAAAGAGCATCTACAGAGTTTCTTGCCCCCACTCTGTAGAAACTGCGTTCCTTTGCTTTACCACCGGGGTAAATCTTTAAACTGTGTTATGATGATTGAAAAGTGCTTCTTTAAGAAGTCTTAATTGAATAAATAAATGATTGAATTTCAGTTTAGTCTGAAAATAGTTATCTGTAATATGTCAACCGCCGCTGCAGCAACAAATGTAAGCGGATACCATTTGAAATGTAGACGTGACGTGTGAGAGTAACTTGACATTCACCGAAGTGACCCTGGCTTTTTGTTTTATACGCCATCCGATACTTCTTTCACGTCGCACGGTGTCGAATTATTGCCTGTTGACCTCATTTGATACGTTTTTGCGATGGCCTATTTGCGTTTTATCTGTTTTATTGGTTGGTTGGTGAATTTTCGAGAATGTTTTTTTTTATGCTCTTGTGTTGTTTGAAATAAAAACAGAATTGTTTTTTTTAGCAAATGTATCTACCTGTACAATGTTACAATATATTACAATGTTACAAGGTAAAGGATTTGGGGGCGTAATAAACTTTATGAGTTTGAATCTATTTTATGGAGGCCTGAGAATATTTCTCTTTCAGAATACAACTGTTTTTTGGGTGTATTACTAAGATAAATGTCGTTTTAAAGTGCGCACATATTGACGTAAATTAAACACACACTTAGTAAGGATTAAAGAAGTGCTACTCACTTCATCACCGCTGCTAATGTCAATCTCCTTCGACGCTGTTCGCATCTATAACAGCTTAACTGATGTTGTATGAATAATCCTACTATCCTACTTATATTATAAATGCGAAAGTTTGTAAGGATGTGTGTGTGTGTGTTTGTTGCTCTTTCACGCAAAAACTACTACCTACGTAGATAGCTGGACAACTGGAATAACATATAGGCTACTTTTTATCCCGATATTCCTATGGGATACGGACTTATATAATAGCGCGCGGGGCGCAGCTGGTATTCAATGAAGGTAGAACTAACCTTAGCTAATTCTTTTCATCTTATAAAATACAGTATGTAATAATACTTATTCTATTCGTTAATTATCCCTTCTCGGGCCGTTATCCGCCCTTTCGTTTCGATGTATCGAGTCAGATATCGAAACGAACAGAGTCATCGGAACAAACATATCGATCTTATTAGTTTAACTCGAGCACGATTCTCGTCAGTTCTGCGGGGTGGTGGTCCGACGCTCTGCACCGAGTAATTGGCATCGCTTTCTAGGTTTCGTTATACGGGGTGTTGTTTTTTGTGCGCAGGAGCTTTTTTGCTGTTTTTATTTTTTCATTTTTTTGTATAAAAGAATATTATGTTTGTTGGAAATTATGTGTAATTAAAATTACGCTCATGCGTGTTTATGATTCAATTATAAATGTGGGATTGGTTGACTTATGTATGGATGAGTAATGATTTTATTTTTATGGTATTACATCCTGCCATTTGCGTAGCGATATTTTCTATTCTATAAAATTTCAAATAATTTTATTATGATGTAATGAAAACGCAAGGTTTCTAACTAACAAATCTATTGATTTTATTCATAAATATTCTATAATGATATGAATAATATGACATTGAACAGGTATAGCCATAATTTCAATGTTAGTGAGACTTAAATTGCAATTTATCGTCGTAATATTTTATACGGGTTTACAATCTCAAATATTACTTAATTGACATGCACTCGACACATGACACTTAAGCATCCGCGAGAGAGGAATAATTACTGCGTTTAACATCAGGTGGCACGCTTGTGCTGTTTCACTTTCTTTGCGTAATGGTATAGGATTATTATTTATGACCCAACCGGACCAGTTTCTCTTGAAGTTACTAATATTAGACGATTTTAAATTACCGTTTCCGCAACCCGTAAGAAATTATAACGTTGGACGTAAAAAAATTTGAAAATAAAATAGAATAGCGCTCGAGTTGATCGGTTAAAAATGAAACACGCTGTATATACCTCGCGTGTCATCAAATAGAGACAGCGAAAAAACCTCAATTGGCAATTGATGTGAGCAGTTGAGTTTCCGTTGTGTGGTACACGATCACACCTGCTGGATTGCTTGCTATCTGGCGATAGTTGCTACTGATATAGGAATGTTATCATATACTGAAGAATCTAAGTTACTGAAATATATATATATGTCTCTATACTTTTGGATATTGGAATATCGCTATACCTACGTCAAAATAACAGCTAGTTTGTGTGGAAACCTTATCTCTAATTCAATTTGGCTAATATATCAAAAAACAATTCCCTTATCAGTTTATGTTGCAACTGATGCATTTACCATTGCAGCATGAACAAAATATAAAAGTAACAAAAGACCACATAGCAAGGAATAAAACGGTTTAATTCGATATTATTCTGACAAGTGTTAAATCATATCTATTATCATGACCGTGTAAAGTTTTTACGAGTACATTACGTATTTCAATAGTTGTTGAATATTTCACTTGTATTTTACCGTGGACACCTATATATATTCTTGTTTCTCCGGATGATAGAAGGAACACTAGAAAACCAGTGTTGATGTTAGTCACGCCATGACAGAATACGTTTTATTTGATAGCCATTTAAATTAATGTTAACACGAAAGCTTGGTGCTTTGTTAATGTTATATATCAACTGTTATTTTACACACACTTTAACAATATGTATTCAAAACTTTAGTATATTTTGAATATTGCTATTTCTCATTGCTTTTGTGTGGACAAGATGGTTTCTGAATAGAATAAAATCTTTACAACATATTGGTAAAAGTTACAGCTCTGTAAAAGCAAATGAGTTTATAATAATGTCACATTTAACGATAGAATTTATAGAAGTCTTTAAGCGACACTAAATATTTAATTGCTAAAAATTTCCCGCATTTCCGTGAGTAAATAACACAAGAATAATAGCAGCATTACTGATATCGCATTAAATATTAAAGCAATGCTTTGTTAATGCGTGTAAAATCATAATTTAAAAATATATTTGCCGTCGATCAGTGGGTGCTTGTAGTAAACTGTTATTTTGAGCATTTAACACAAATGTTATAAAAAGCAATCAATGCTGCAATTTGAACCGTAAATAATCGAGTGTCACGCTTTAGTTTATCTCCGGTCTGGCGTCAGCACCTACAGCAGAAAAATTAAAAATGTAACCTCTATGTTATGGTTATAATTATACAATATATGAAGCTTAGCAATTAAGGCCTAATTTGTATACGCTAGATGTTTAATAGGACGCGTGTACCTGGATATAGGTAATTAATTGCTCACTGCATATTGTTATGTATGTAGACTTAATGTCAACAATAATAGGATTTTTCACCCGTCGAAATCATAGACAATATATTTATTTTGGTAAATAGGTGATTAGATTGTACAGTTGGATGAGAACTTGGACCGAATTCAACGTGAGTAAACATCGTTTTTTTTTATCACATCAATAAGCTCACTTTCACACAATGCATCTTTTACTAATAAAATATAAAATGATACCTCGCGGATACTATTAAACTCGAAAGATAAATATAAATGTAGATTTTATGTTTTTTATATATTTGTAACTTATAACCATAATATGCTGGATCAATTTCATATATTCATTGACCAGCTTCGTTATACCCAAGTGAGTGAGTGAGTGAGTGAGTTAGTTGTTAATATAAAACGTAACATCTGGCTATCCCCTCAGGGTAGTGAGGGGAGCCGATGGTCCCATGAGCTGGTCTGATGCTCGCCTCATTCCCTCGGCGTGACGTGGACGCGGACGCGCCTGTGGTCTGGCCTGCGTGGTGCTACACAGGTATCTCATAATACTTATATTGTAGGAGAAAAGAATATAAGGAGAAATGTTTTAGCAAAATTCAGTTACAGTAGCTGTGCAGTGCAACGTGGAATTGCGAATCATTCCCAAAATACAACATCTGGTCTTCTTCTTTAGGTAGAGTGGAATGAAGTATTTGAACAGAAACCGAATAATAACATGTAGCTACGAATAGTAACCTACTTCTACCAATATATACATTCGATCGAACTAAAAACTTATTTGGAAGAAGGTTTCTTCAAACACCTTGATCCCAGCAATGTTCAAATCCAGTTCTTAACGATGGTAAATATTATGAGGATAATTTGCAATTCATGTAATTGGAAATGTAACATTTCTTGTCGAGATCCGTATCGTAATCCTATTTATAACTTAGCATCCTACTCGTGGGGAGGCAGTCGCGAGTGAATGCGGTGCACAATTATATTTAAGACAAAGCGTCTTCCCGTCTGACTTTTATTGTACACATGTAAAATAGCGCACTGCTTAGTATTCAGGCGTTCAATCAAACGGTAGCAACGAGCGAGAAAGAGGCTGGCTACGGGCAGTTAGTGAGCTCTGAGTGCTCGTTTATCTAGTCGCAGTGGGTGGTGCGAGTGGCAACTGGCAGGTGCACATTTCCATACTTCCGTGCGCCCGCGCACGACTCGGCGTTTCGGCTTGTTACAAGCTCGCGTTCCGTTGTAACGAATTAGTTTTCGGTATCAATGGGTTTGATTCAATTTTCTGCTGATGTTTCTACGACTTGGATTACTGTTGCCGTGTTGGGTATTATGTAAATATTATTCCAATTTCCTATTAATATGAGCTTTTGCCTTGCTTTGCTCAATTATTATGTTTAACTGTTGTTTCATTTATTTGCAGATAATATTCTTAAGAATACCAATTTATTTTTTCGTTCCGTTCAGAGAATAGATCTTTCAGTGTTCCTTTTCGAACTGAATTATTTTCGATAATAAAAAGGTCACCAACGTCCCATAGAGACAGGTGCCACTCCTGATTTTAAAATGGGCCCAAATGACAACCAATTCCTTTAAACACAAAATATTAACGTCAATCGGTTGAAACCAAAACAAAATACAGTTAAATCACGTTGCTAGGTTGAAAACCCACGGAGATAGTAACATAACCAAAAAGAAGAATGAGTTGACAATCTTCTTAGTTTTTGGAAACGTGGGTTACAAAGAATAATTTTAGATCATATTGGAATAACTTCTAAAACAAAAAAAAGTTTCCCTTGTAAGATTAAGAATATATAGTTTCATTTGATTCTAACGTTCTAGTATTGGAATAAATCAACACTTACGTGAAAACAATGATTTTCTTTACAAAACAATCAATACCGATTACTCTCCGAACAGTAGCGCTAATGACAGTTTCTCACGGCGCAGGAGTTTAGCTTTCGCCCAAATATAGAAAAATGCGTAATTGCTGAACTTTTGAAACGGTAAAGTGTATTTGGTGCGTGATAACTCGTAGCAATTTAATGATTAAGGTCGTTAAGAAGTGTTAACAGCTCACGAACTGAGATACAAAACGATCGACACATTGGGTGTTGGGCGTAGATTGTTATATTAAGTTAATAAATACTTTCTAATTTTGATTGAAACGGTTCGACACAAAATATCGACGCGGGAATGTGGGATTATGTCGTTGGATTATATTTTTCACTCTTTGTTGTGATAGTTCTGAGTGACTTGACGCTTTTTTGTTTTTAAAATAGACTTAAATGGAAACTTCAGTGTGGTTTTAATTAATCAAACAATAAACATGTATTTAACTCTTCAACAAAGCTATTACTAGTCGATATTAGCACTTTTGTTATCATATTACAAAATTTTTCAGTTTATAAACCAATTTCTCCGTTGTGTTTATAATACGGCTGGTATGAATGGACACTGGTATTGTTTTTTCGTCAAAATAGGACAAGTATTAATCAATAGCTATTACGACCTTTATATTCTCTTTGCATATCATCAAATCTACCGTCGCCCGATAATACAAGAAAACAATGGGCATCCTAATACTGAATATTTGTACCAGGAATATACGTATAAGTTGCTATAACTTTCCAGTTAAATCCGATCATCGTCACGGATTAGCGGAAAGACGGATCGCGCCATCCAGTTTTTACATAGCCATTTATCATACTTCACAGTTCACAGCATTCAACTAATACGCACTTACATATTCAAGAATAAACGAGCATTGCAAAATATGCGCGTGCAGTCGATAATTGCAATGATATACTGCATTGTCAGCCACGTAAACCAGCCCCGCTTAGCCAAGATTGACAGGTACAGGCTGGGCTGCCACGTCATCGTTGCTCTAGGATTTATGGAGAGCATTGTGGGTTCTGTACTGGTATTTGTATTAAGAACATTTGGTGGGGTTATTTAAATGGGTGTTTGGTTGTGTAGAAGTTAGATGTTATATGTAAATATGTGTTACTATAATGCTATATTATTATAAGGTAGTATTTCTATGCGTAATCCTGTTAGTCTTATATGAAAAAAAAAACATTGTTAACCTTATATTTCTTATTTGTTGTTGTGGAAACCGTTGTCTCAAAGTGCCTTCTTTAACGTAGATTATTTTTTTGCATAGCCAAGGCCTACAGAGAACACTGCAATGCACTCCCGTCTAGTTGCATTAGAGAAGGGTCACGGGTGCTTATTGGAATTTGTCCGCGATCCTCTCGGCCGACCAGGCATAGAGCAAGACCGGCAGGTTTGCCTCCTCTACCCTCTCGTGGGCGGCGTGAGCGGAACACGTCTCACGCCTCGTCACCGCACAGGACGATAGATTATGTCTCAAAGTGTCTGATGAGATGTCAATCAATATAATTGTAGCTAGCAATGCAAAAGGGTCTAAATGATTTCACTAACAGTTGACGTCTATTTTATTTATTTTTTCATTTTTTCATTTATGTTTAACAAAAATAAGACCACTCGCTTATCTTATTTAATTTGTTATATCCAGATATCGCAACCATACGAATCATAACAATAGTTCTTGTTCTTTAGCATCATATACTTAGGATTCAAAATTGAAAAATTTATGTCGATTCTCAATTTTATCCGCGACGTATTTGTATATATCCTACTAGACCAATATTTCAATCACACTAATTCAATGATTTGCGCACACAAATGCACAGACAAAACACGTTTTCCCTCAATCCGCGGACGATGTTTCAGAACAATATTTATTATAAATATAAATTATGGCGGTCGTAAATAAATGTATCATAAAGTGTGTGAATCCGTCTATTAGAATTGGTAATGTGTGTGTGGGCGGCGCACGCGCCACTCCTCTCGGTATCAGTGGGTTGGGAAAAGCCGAACTGTATTGTTATTTATTGTTTATTTTATTGAATCGCCTCTATTCATTTTGTTGTTCGGAAGTCTTGAGGTTTTTAAAAAACTCCGTTGTATTACGGTGACGTTCGCATATTTTATTCAAGTGTATGAGATCGAGATAAACTAGATTTTAATCAATAAATACTTTTCTTTTAATATTAAAGAAATGTTATTGTGCAATCTTGTAAAAATATTGGAAATTCAAATTGTAATGTCATCTATATAAAGCGAGAATATGTTCATTTGTTTTATAAATTAAAGACCAAGTTATTAATAACGCTACTCTATACTGATTTCTCTTAAATTCATTTGAACGTTTGAGCTCTAAATAAAGACGCATCAACAGTCCGCCCTCATCGTACGAGCATAACGCATTAATTTATTTTAACTCAATGCACAGTTTTAGCACACGCATCATTACCGTACTTAACTTACAGTTGAATAACATTATTTCTTAATACGCATACACTAAATACGCAAGTATAAGTAAGCACTTAGCTCGAATATGACCCGGCGAATTTATGGGACCGCGATTATAAAAATGCTGCGCGGGAAATTAAATGAGAACCGGTGACCGTTTTTAATGTTAATGTTTGATACAGTTTCTGTTATCGAGATCGGTTATATTGGCTGTATGTGTGTATTTTTATGACGGTTGTGCGGCCTTATTCTGAAACAATTTTTAGTGTTTCATTTGACGTTTTTTCGTAAATATGCAGTCGGATGTTTGGCAAACAAGCAAAAAAGCAATTTTCCGTCTTTGCGACTATGCAGGACGGTATAAGTAAAGTCCAGATCAGTATGTGTTAATAAAAAATCAATATATGATATTATTTGGTAATTCACTTTTTCCACTATATTAAATTTGAATGTTACTTTTTCTCGTAGTAAGTTCAGAAATATATGTTAAGTATACGCAATTAAACTATGGCCCTTCGCGCGAACTGTCACACAAACAAATGATACTTGGCCATAGCGACTAGTGAAAATAAAAATTCCTCACACAACCTCAATGACCTCCAGTGAACTCGTTTCCAGAATACGACCGCGGTTTTTACGTCTCGTTTCGCGGGATCCGACAAAGTTGATTGCAACGATTTTGTTTATTGTTTTTCTTTTTTTATTTTTATTCCAACTCATATTGTAATTTCGGTATTTTTACGATAAAAACATAAACGTTCGAGTAGGTAGCTCGCTTCTGTTCGCGGCCGTAAACGGTTTTATTTAACAACCTGCACTTTATCATTGATAAGCCGAGAACATATTTATTTTATTTGACCACATTACAAGCGTTTCAAGGAAACATGTCGGGTACATAAAAACAGGTGGATTCTATAACTAGCTGTTGCCCGCAGCTTCGCCTGCGCGATCTTAAAAAATTTTATCCCCTTGGGGATAGAATTTATCAAAATCCTTCCCTAGGGGATGTCTACGTCATAAAAACTATCTGCATGCCAATTTTCAGCCCGATCAGTGCGTTGATAGATTCACTATGTCAGTCAGTTTCAGTCATCTTTTGTATTCTATTTATATATTTGTATAACTAAAACGTGAAACTGAACAGAGTTTATTTACCTAAAATTCACTATCTTCTAGAAATAAATAAGATGATAACGATACTTGAAAACAACACAGAGAAGCACTAAAGTGGAATCATTTGCTTGAGTATCAGAAGGTTTGTTTTTGTTTTACCATCATAGGCATGGGTTTTTTTGTTTGTTTGATACAACTATAATAGCGGTGTTACGTAAGCGTGTATATTACGAAAGCCAAACAACGAATCGGTTCACAAATAAAACAGAACTGGCAATTGCTTTCACCGTATTGATTACATCCAAAATATATAATTACATGCGCTCTTTGCATCGCACCTTAATTATTCTCTATTCTACGTTCATGTACGAAGAGAAACTCATATGCAATATGTTATTTCAAAACGTAAGAATTTCTTAATTTTCCGATATTGAAGAAATTATGAGAGCATGTTCTCACTCTATAGAAGATTATCTTGCAATGAACATTGGGCATTTTATTAAATAGGCATTTGTACACGGTACTTACGATGTACGCAAACTAATTTTGGTAGTTCGTGTAGCTTTAGCTTTCTTTGCAACAACAATGCTAATAGTCGCATTCTTGTAGACCATGGGAGAGACTCAAAGGACAAAGTTAAAGAGTGTTTAAATACATGTCTATAGGTGTGATGTACAACGTGTTTCCATGGCAATTAGAGCTAATAAAGTCAATAAGCGAGATGTTATTTGTCAGTTGCTATATTTGTTCAACTTGTTATTTTGAAGGTTATTGAAAGATTAATACGGGGTTTATATTTTCATCCCCAAGGCAACAATACAAGTTCAGTAATATAAAATACATTTTGATCTTGTAGCCCGACTTTCGTGAACTGGGTCAAATAATCCCTGCACATGTATATTTTTGTGTGTCAATCAGGTCGAATGAAAAACAAATGAATATAATCACTGACTCCGGACTCTGCCTTATCCTTTACATATAAATTAAACACCAAATTGTCTCCGCATTGAAAACGAATGCCCGTTTTGTTTAATCCCGTCAATGTTTATCCAAATCATTAATCCATATGTAAGCGAAGAAATCGTAATGAAGATTGAACCAGATTTTTGTTAATTACCAAAAGGCATTATGCAAAGGAACTGGTTCACAGTTCGCGAGCCGGGGTTGAGGCGGCATGAAATAAAGAAATTATCGAGTCGATAACGAGCCTCGCAACTTACGGTGTCGATAAAAAGTCACACACGCATCGAATTTTATGTTGGACGCTAACGGTGGTCGTAAATTCTACGTATTATGGCCCTCTTCGGATGGCTTTATTAAATGTGGTGGGGCGGTGTCCCACTATTAAGTCGTCTTGGATAAAGTTCGCTCGTAATTTTTCTAGAAGTCTCCATCACCGTACTACTAGCTGTAGCGGTCGTGTCTCGTGTGACATGCAAACAGACACCGTTACGTTTTACGTCCATTTATCGGTCCAACTGGATGTTCCTATAAAGCTTTATGTATTGTTAATGTAACTAGCTTATTTGTGTGAGTATAAACGGAGGCTCGTTGAGATTTATCAATGTTTATGATTTACCGACGTTAAAGGCAGAGGAGCGATACGTTTTGGCTTCAGTTAATGTTGATTGCTTCGAACATAAATCCATATCGATTGAAAATTGCTGGCCATCATTAGGAAATTAGAAATAATATAGAACATTTATACGGTCATTGTAGATGAATTATAATATGTGCTCTAATTTCTTGTTTTTTTTTTTTCAAATAAAGGTATAGTTATTGACTTTTCTTCTGATGACTTTTCAACTTGCTCGCTTAAAAGCTCATATTTTAAATAGATTATTATTATTTTTACTTTAATTTCTCAATAAGCATTCGAAATAGTAACGAAATTAAGTGCAGAATGATTGATCTAAACAACAACATTAACTGAGAATGATTTCTGTCTATTTAATATTGTTGTAATATCATAATGAGCACGTCAATAAAAAACACATCAGTAACAATGGCACCTGCCTTCGTCGCTCCAACCGCCGCGCAGTAAATATGCCTAATTTAAAGGTTTTTAAAAGCTGCGACGTCATTAGGGCACACGCGACGCTCGCCTCGAATCGTGCGCCGTTCGTCACGGATGTCGCGTGCGCGCAATCACGCATGTCTAACTGCGTACAAATTCGCCGTGTGTCATTTGTACAATGTCTTATAATAAACCTTATTAAAGTGATGACCGGTGAAAGCGTAGAAAGGAATGGTAATCGAATAGAGACGAAGTAATTACATTATTATAAGAGGATGGTTTTTATACGTGTGGGTAGGTGGTAATGATCTTGGCGTATAAGTATTCTATATTGTTAGTGGTTTAATTATTATTTATATATTACAGAAAAACGCTGTGTTGACTGTATAAAGTAAATATAAACTTAAATATTTATTATATAAACTTTCTATTGCAACTTAATCAGTGTTCTTTGTTAATTATTTGTAAAAAGAATGCATTATTTCATATCAATGTTTTATATATTAGAAGTATAAATGAGTATGTTTTTTCGTCAATCATAGCTGATTTTTTAGAAAGGCAATTTACTTCAAATAATACAGGATACAATAGGAATTATTTTTCGTTCCGTTTGCAACCACTTATTTCATCGACTCTAGACGTAGCAGAATGTACACTAAATGCCCTGTTCTTTGCTCAGTGTAAGTGCAAATTTACATAGTGTTTCATAGCGATTCGCTGCAGCCAATCGTCGTAACGAGTGAACGCCAACGCGTCCACGGCGCTGGTATTAGCCCTAATGTGATCGCACCTTTCGTTCCGGCTCTTAGTTTTCCTCGTTGTATTGTATAGTGATTTGCTTGTATACGCTTTTGTTTTAGTGTGACGGAATTTTTTAGCATGCGGAAGTGTTATGTGGAAATATATATAACAATGATAGTGTTAGGTTAAGGGCAAGTTCTCGAAAAATCCGAAGCAACTTTGACGAAATAGTATATATACTTACTGACTGTCGAAAATGTTTAATTTTGTGACGTGAAATTGGATTGGTTATTTATCATACTCCTTTTAGATGAATGGAAGAAAGTAACGAAATAATTGCATTAGTGACTACACGGTTAGAAACATTGATGGAAGAGAGGGCGAAAAATCATTACTTTGGAACCATTAGTTACTCGGCGTACATTTTCTCTGTATGTTCTTTTTAGATGAAGACAATGATAATAAAGTATCTTTAACAATGCTTAAATTATTTCCACAGCAGTCGGCTCTCGACTAATAGCTATCATTATTACGACTATTTTCTTCAATTAACTGTGATTGTTGTCGGCAGTAACCTCGATTTCTGGACACCTTCTAACAATGCTATTTGGGTAGGACATGCATTTGCGCAGTTTAAATTGATTTCAGTCCGGGAACAGGTTTCACGCTTTTGTTGAACAAAAATACTATTGGCTTAATTCTGCGAAATTTCGTAGTTAATTATATTCTGTAGTAAACGCTATATAGAGATAAGACGGACTGTTTTTTTAATTAATAATCAGATTAAGTTTTTTTGTATGTGTTTGTTTCAAAGCAATAAAGTATAAATATTATAAACAAATGTATCGTATGCACTATTTACTAATAGCTTTAGCTATCTGATAAATTAGAATTATCCATATTGCTAATGGCTTACGCGGATAAGACTGATTTGGGGAACGACAATATTATATTATATTTATTTCACAAGCTTATATTTGTGTCAGGTTGCTAATTTGATTATTGTTTATTTTAATAATCAACATTAAATTGGCTTATTTAATATCATGAAGAAGACGAACTTTGATTAAATTATAATTTGTCTTGAAATAAAGTTGTTCGTAGAAATAATGTTTTAATTATTTTGTTTCAGGTAAGGAAATTCTATTCAAGTTGTGCAATATGTGGGTAAGATGAACTGAAGAAAATCTAATATTATTTCGATTATATAACCACATCTTATTGTAAGAACTTTTCGCGAAGATTAAAGCGTGGCAGAAAATACTGATGGTAAAGCCTAGCATTACCAATGAGGAAACCTTACTAATGTTTAAGGAATGTTTTCTATGATCGCCCTCGAAAAATGTTCCTTCTTCTATTTGCATTATCTGCATTTGATATTCAACAAAATACTTTGTAGTTAGACGCATAAGAGTCGAGAAAATATAAAGGTCATGCTACAGCGTAATTCGCATGATATCGTGAATGCATTAATTTTACACTTTATTGCCGCTACCTACCGCGTTTTGCATTATACATATTTTCTACTCAAGTCAAGCCTTTGCTTTGATCTAATTAAAATGAGTGACATGTTTAAATGTTCTTAACTTTTACGTTTCTTGATTGAAAATTGTGTACGTTAAGTATATTTTTTAGAGTTTACGTTTTAAACAAACAAAAATTACACTGAAAGTTATGTTAAAATATGCAATTCATTTGCTTTATATATAATACAGAGTATTACTAATGTATAAAAATATAATGTTAAACTTCATACTAGGAATGGTTGTTTTAGAAATTATGACGACTTACATGTGAGAAAATTTTATCATTTATAGGTATCACTGATAAATTTCATTTTTTTTTTTTAGAACGCAGCTTAATGCGATAGTTTATGTGAAAAATGTATTAAAAAGGCAACACAATAACTTACCAGTTATCGTGATTTGTTTTCATTCTAGAAAAGCACCTCTCTCGACAATGACTGCGAGAGAACGTTTTATTTTCTGCGTTTTATGTAAAGACATCAATCAACATTCCGGATGCGTCTCATTCTATTTGTTTCTATACAAAAGTACGCGAAATGACTTCCTAAAGCTGTTAGTCTAGCTGTATATATAATTACGGGACGGTGAGAAGGTATGTCTCTCGTCTCCAGGGTGAATTATGTGGGAAGAATAGTTTAAGAGTTATTCGTCTGAGCTAACGAGAAACGATAATTCATATACATTGTTGTGTACACCTTGGATGGAGATTGACCAGTCGTTGAGTTATAGTCGCCTCTTCGATTTAGTATCTATAGGTAAATCACGAAATTGGAATGTCTTTATTGTCACGGCAGGAATACGGTATTACCAAACAAAAAGTCTTAGTTTTTTTTTGTTTTTCAGGCGTTCAGATATTTAAACGGTATGAAAAACTGCAATGCAATGCTCAATGATTGCATACTTGAATATATAATAATTGATTAAGGTATCGTAATAGCATCTCACTCGCAGACAATTTTATAAATTTATTTTGAGGCAATTAAGTTGCAAAGGTACGCTATCTTAATGGTTATGGACTTAGTACTGATATTCAAATTTATGAGATAATACTACGGATCTGATATTGTATAAAGAAAAGGGTTTGTTGATATTACCTATTGTTATAAATGTGATACTATTGCATATAATAGAAGCAATTATCGTAGGGAATTTATCTTAATAAGTATGTTACAATGATCGAATTAGTTTTATGTTTAAAATTATTTCAGCATTCGAATAGTTAGCATTTGTTTATTGTATGTGTGTTGTCCACAAAAATAAATAAGCTATATCTCTAATTTTATCGATTCAAAAAGTAATGTGTGAATTCACATTTATCATTCATTTTTCGCTTTAAGTGGTACAATTTTTCTTTAATGAGATAATTCTAATGTTTTAAGTTTATATAAGTACCCCTAATATAACACAAAGACTTATCCATAATACGCATTTTATAAAAATCTTCGGAATTAACTTTTCTCAGAACATGTTTTTTTTTTGTTAAAGCTGGATTGATTCAAAAGTGTTTAGCCTTTTTTAAATTACTTAACGTTTTAAGAAGCTAATTAGAAATTTAGTGTAACTATCAACTAATAAATGGTTTATAGGGTCAGTTTACAATTAATTACGCATTTTAAACATAACTTTAACTCTAAAGTTTAAAGTAATGTGCTAAATCCAAGAAAATATTAATGTATCTTGTGTTAAAATTATGGGCGTAATGATAAGGGAGCACGTGCTCGTTAGACACAAAGACTTTATTGTAAGCTTTGGATATTAAAATTAATTATACTAAAGAATGTATGGACCTATAACAGTTTGCACGTAGTTAACGTTAACTGAATTCTCGGGTTTATGCAATGCTTGGAAGAATGTATGAATGTAATATCTTAAATATTTTGCTGACCGTCTTTTCGTCTGTCACCAGGCTGTATCTCTTAGACCCTGAAAGACAGAGGAAATTTTCAGAGATGATGTATTTCTGTTGCTGCATCATAGATTGGTTCGAAGACCATCTTTTTGCGGTTGTTTATACTCACAGTATTATTATATAAGTAGCCTTGGTGTTGCGACTAAGACTCGCACTTGACCACTTTTTTATTATTATTGGCTGAAATCCTTCTGTCTATGAGAGATTAAAATGTTACAGATACATTTGTTTTTATTTAACTTTTTAAGCCCATTGTTGTCGCTGACTCAGCAAAAATTGCGTCTAGACTGGTTCTCTCGATAACATGCGTCATATAATAATTCGCAAACAGAACTAGTAATATAAACATAAAGGAATTCGAGTAAGAATCGACATATTAACCATGGATATTATCTTAATGGGATCCCATAATCTTCAACGTTTAATTCAAGATAAGTGAAAGTCGTAAACCTGAGTAATATTACTATTTTGTTTCACGTAATAGTGATACATAATATCTATCAGATTGTTTCCATGTTTACAGTGCTAATTTTTAGAATTGAAAACGTTTCTTTCTTTCTTTCTTTTTAAGCCTAAATAGAATAAACATTACCAAGTAGTGACAAGCAAAGAAGAAGTAAATAATTCAAAGCTGTCATGATAATGGGTGGTATTTCACAAATATGTACTTTTTCTCTTAATATATCAAACAACAAAAAGCCTATAAGTCCATCCATCGACAAAGTTATCAATTAAATGTATAATTACGAAAGTTAACAATCTCGCCTCAATATACTTACAACACCGTATTTATATGAGATTGCATGCGAGATAAAGGCAATACATTAAACGTAAACAATGAGACTAAACTATTTAAAGCAAATTTCAACTCTTAGAGGGAAAATTTATAGCGGATTTCATTCATTGAATGGTGTTCGGAGGCGCGTTTCTAATCGCAATGAAAGGCGATCGTAAAATTAGGCATTTCCTCCGATTCTTATGCTATCTTGCAGTCGGATGTCTCTAATGCTAGCCTGGGCGAGAGATTATTTGCATCATGTCTACTATTATGACTTTAGAAATTTTTTATTTGTAAATAAATGCCGGTTTTATGGGCTGTGTTTTCTGATTACGTATTGACATCCTGCCTCTTTTTATGTCAATGCAATCAATGTAAACATATGTTATTTGTAGAGTAAAATTTTAGCTAGCTAATAAATTAGATTATAGACAGATAAGAATAGTATAATGTAGGCGATATTTTCAAAAGTAGAATAAAACAGATGAAAAGTGCCTATACAATTTTTGACGAAAGGTCACATGATGCATTTTTTTATTATCCCATAAAAAAACATGTGGTATCACCTACGTATTTTTTTTTTTATTTTTCAGTTCAGTTTCAGAGTTTAATAACGCTTTTCCTCCTTTAGACACGGTAGAGTAAAGCTTGAAAAAATATTGTTCACTTTCAACATTTAATATTTTCGTAGATTTTACCATGTTTGACTAACCAACATATATTCTTTACTAACTTAGGTCTGACTTTGATTACATGAATGTAATATTGTCTTTCAAATTCAACTTTCTACAATTTCCACTGAGACATTAGACTACATTTAATTCGCAGCACTCTACCGTTTAGTCCCAGTATATTTAAGATGGATATTTATTTATAATTTATTGTAAAGTTTGTCAGAAAGAAATGAAGGAAGAAAAACTCTTAACACACTAAGAATAACTTGTGCAAATGGCGGTCTTATCGCTCAAAGCCATCTCTGCCAGTCAACCTTCAATGATATATAGATAGATAGACATAAATGCATACCTTTGATGTAGATCAAACGGCTAACATCGGCTACAATCACGGCTAATAAAGTTTCACAGATTATGGCCAAGTAATGAGGTGCACGCGAAAGACGGAAGGCGTCCGCCCAGATCCGTATCGCCTATCCGATGCACCTAGATTGTAATAATATAGTTTAATGCTAATTAGCTCTTATATGAAGCTAGATAACTTGACTAAAGTTGACATGGATGCAGTTTGAGAAACTGGTTGTAAAGTTTGATAGTTACAGTTTTTATTTTAGTTATTCGTTTATAAAATTTGTGATTCTGGCTAAAACTTCCATTTATATTAGATATAAGGAACATCTTATATGGAAATGACAGAAAATTAAACCGTGGGATGCTAGTGTCAATAGCCTAAACAAAATTGTTCGGTTGAATATGACTTAGAGGTACTACGTATGGCATGATGCAATCTTATCCTGGTCAGCCGTTAAAAGCAATATATATTTAATTATTTATGTATCTTAACAAAAAACTTTCATGGCAGACATTGCCTTCTTGCTGTAATGCGTACAAGAAAAACATCGATATCAAAACTCAAACATTTTCTCATAGAAGCACTTTTGAATCGTCATAACACAGTTTTAACATTAACCAAACTCCGTATAATCGAAGCTGACCGCTAATGGCTCCCATAAAAGGGCCAAATATTCCCAAATATTCCCTGCCACAATGCAGCATTAATGATATGGTATTCAATTAGTTCCCGTGCCGTGGTATTTCAGCCGGCGGAGGGGAGGGCCTGCTGAGGTAGCGCGGAGGCTGCGGTAGAAATACGTTATTAACGCCGCGCCGCTTCTTTTTATTTTTAATACGATCGCCTCGAGCTAAAGGTTACCACAGATACGGATTGGATATGACAGGCGAAATAACCTGTGGTTGTTCATTTTCATGTTTTGATATTGTTTTTTTTTTTAAACTGGCATCGTGTTATGGAGTATTAAAATACCTGGGTTGGTTAATGTAATTAATGATAGTTTTATGTTTTAACTAGATGCGCCGCGCCGTTTTGTCCCCGTAAGTCCGTATCCTATAGCAATATTTTTATTAAATCCCACAATTTCATTACAATCGGGTCAGTAGCTTTTGCGTGAAAGAAAACACACATATCCTTAAAAACTTTCGCATTTATAATATTAGTAGGATTAGTAGGAGTATTAGTTGGTCAGATGTTGAGGTTCTACGTGAAGTTTATATAGTTTGTTTTTAATTAAATAGTACCTATTATTACAGGTTGCTTAGGTGTAACCCGTGTTC
The DNA here is from genome assembly GCF_012273895.1 of Zerene cesonia. Lineage (NCBI taxonomy): Eukaryota > Metazoa > Arthropoda > Insecta > Lepidoptera > Pieridae > Zerene > Zerene cesonia. Next base: position 289,837 of record NW_024045134.1, on the reverse strand, counting down.
CTTTAATTTCGTCAACTCTATTTAGCATGTTTTCCTATTGCATTATTAATATTGTATATTATGAAAGGAGGAAACTTTAAACAGATTACTTTAAACAGATTAATAAAGAAAGCATTAAAATACCCAAGATTTTAATGCTTTCTTTATTTGTGGCAAATAATTACGGATAGAAATTAAAGAATTAATATATGGATTACAGTCCGTACCTGGCTGACATCTTTCGGCATCTGGCCGGTCGGAGGCTGCGATCGCGATAGCGCGGGTCACTGTCCCCTCGCAACTGGTCCCAAGCGCTGCTCCCAATGGATCCAGAATATTGCTTATTAATATTTTTCTATACCAAACTATGTATCATAGAGTCTTACATTGTTATTTTCATTTTGGACGGATAACAAATTAGGCCTATAAATATTTACATATCGTATTTTACGCTGCAGCATGTTATGTTATAGAGTATTTGATTAGAATATAAATTGCATGATAAAAATTTGATTGAAAATGTTGTGATGATTGGTATTGAACGTCTGCTTTATTGTGTCCAAATAAAACACAACTTTGGCAGATATTTAATCGAGAACGACATCATTTAACTGAGCACATGTAAAAAATAGACATCGCTTAAGTTCTAACGCGAAGGCCCAAGCGGAATGAACAAAAAGTTCACAGTCACAGATCAAATGAGACAGTGCGACAGAGTAAGAAAGTGGAGCGGCTATAGTTTTGTAACCCCGCTCCGCTCTGGCGGGGTAACACGCGAGCCCGCGACCCGCTCGCCGGATATCGACGTCCGATTCTTCGTAATTACAACATTTCGTAATAGTTTTGTGAGCCGAATTAATTGATCGATATCACAGCTCTGCGCCTGCGTTCTCACAGGAATTTTTCACTGGCGATTATGTGTCGTGATTTCGGAGGCGAACGGCGAGCCAATAGTTTATAATTCGTAATATTATGTCGGTCCGGCTGTTGGGCAATGTTTTCAATGCTAAATGGGTAATCTATACTTGTAGTCAGCGTGCGAATGTGAAACCATCCGTCGGTACGTTTTGTTGTGTTGACATGTAAAAATGCTTAACGGATTTGGGTTTGTTCTGATATAGATATGCTTAGTACCTATGTTACCCTGGTGCAGGACATAAAATTTGTATGATATGTATGTAATGTAATAAAAAAGTATGTAGGAAAAACTTTTGGAGTGGTAAATTAGGGATAGACATAATGAGAGACAATCGTGGAGTTTCCTATCTACGGCACTACAACATTTGAAAAAATGTTGATAACATTTATGATCCACAATCATACATTGTAATTTTTAATACAATACTATAACTGGTACTTAATATAAAATTTTCCAAAACACCTGGTGCTATAATAAGCTTCCTCATAACACATTACGATGTGTCAATAAGTTTGATGAATACGATATGGATTTAATTGTAGATATAACTAAAGTAACATATCAATATACGTCATAAAATGTATATGTCAATCGACTATTGTAATTTAAGCATTGAGTGGGTGTTGAGTTATTCATTGACAAAAACAAACTGACAACAGTATTGTGGATGTGGTTTCTTATGTATGGATATAGTTTGGAATTTTATATATAACCTTTTTGAGATGTAACACAATATAAATGCCAATATTAATCATATAAGTACACAATTTGGGCTTCTAATTTAGAAATATTAATTTACAATTTATGAAACTTTTTTTTTATCTTGGATGTTATTATTCTACTGAGAAACATGTATTTACAAATAGGTGTCACACAATAAAGGCATTTATTTACATATCAGTTGTTGTTAAGTATTTATTTTCAGAAATATAAGTTATTCGTTGTACGTATTGAATTGAAATTGAACGATAACTAATTATTGCTTGATGATACAATCTGCAGAATTATTATATTACTCACAACAAAATAATGCTCCAACGATAGTTTAACTCAAAGATTAACTATATATAGAATGTATACAAAGACGTTGGCTGTGGCGCGAGTTTTTGTGCCTCAATCTATTTCACCTCTGAGCGAGGCGAGGCCGCCAATGTCACAATGATATGGGGCAAAAAGTATCCTTCGACATCTACGGTGACTTGAAAATAAAAATCATTTTTATCACGTCTTAAATCTTTGCGCTGCTTTTAGTATTAATCGCTCTAATTTATCTCTGCTCTAAACGTATCGAAATAATGCAATTATCAACTCGTGTAAAGGTCAACTCTAGTTCTTAAATCATTTTTAAATAGGTCTTACTAGTAATTGCTGGCAATATATAAGCAAATGATGATGATGATGAATGAGAAATAAAAAATAAAAAATTAAAAATGTTAATTTCGTGAAATGTGATTACCAAGTTTTTAATCTGTATTTATAAATCGTCCAAGTGTTCGCGTAATATGAAGACTAAGGAAGCACATAAAATTTTTGCTTTATTCGTCTAAACCCAGTGTGAAGCACTCTATCTATTATCGTTAAGTGCTCTCTAGGAGCACAGGCTTTTATCATAAAAGCCGCTTTGAAAATCAATATTACCTAAATACTAAAGTTCAATAAACATAGTGGCAATTTTTTGGTAACAGTACATTATTATTTCGAACAAATTTCCAACATTTTCCTTGACATTTGCGCTATATTTCATAACATTACACTGACCAAATTGAAACATAAAGTAATTACCCAATGGAGACCGGTAATAATAAATTGCTTTAAATATTCAACAAACACGTACGGAAAATCGTTTAATTAGATTGAATCTCAATTGGTATTTACTGCGTACGGGGTATTAATCATTACAACTGGTAACTGGTTTGAACCGGCGATATCCATCAAGAGGTAACCCAGTTTAGGTATGCATTGACAGTCCGCACCCACTAATAATAATTACGCGTCTTAGAATGTCAAATGTCAAGCAAATGTCAATTGTTGACATAAAAAGTCATCGGCTAGGCCGGTAAATACTTCCGCGCTTTTCTTTTACAAGCTTTGTTGAGGCGATAGAAATGTCGATAGTAAACTGGATGCTAGCAATTAAATTGTATGTGGACTCTCTGACGAAAATAAAGGAATATGTTTAAATGTACGAGGGACATAAGTAAATAAAATGCATTAGATTAAAAAAATAGGTATGACATCATAGAATAATTGTTCGAGTATCGATGCTGTTAGATAAGGGGTCTAGTAATAAGGCACCAATGGACACAAAGCAGAACAAGCTCGCAACACAGCGAGCGTGATCGTAAATTGTACAAACAATTGTCAATCCAAGTGGATACATGAGCATTGTCCGATACGCACTCACAATGGAGCGGCACTGATATAGTTTTACAGCGGCAAATAAAGGACCATTACAAGAGTATTACTGTCTGGTGGGCTCTCGACAGGGTCCGAGCAGGAAGTCGGCTGAAGCGTCGATTTCTCCGCGCGAGCGATAAATAACAGCTGGCTCTAATTCCTTGCACCATATTTACGCCGGCCGCGACACCGCGTGGGTGAAACGGTGCAGTGTAATCAAATGTAGTTGCAACTATCGCTAGCCCTTTTATTGCGTATCTAACGCAGTTTTCTTCCGAGTTCAACAAGCGACGCCATTACGCTATCTACCTGACATTATTCGTATAAATTAGTGTTTCGCAGATATAGGTATGTTAGGGTGATATTGCGTCCGCAGATTCGAACCGAACGCGAACGTTTCGTTCGCACGGAATCGGCGCCCTGCAATCGCAAGTACCGCACACGCTCTTGATCCTATTAATATTTATTGGCTTTAACAAGGTCCCCATGCCTGAGGGCGTGCGCTGATATTTAGCCATGATAGCTCGTAGTACAGAATGTATCATACCTATTGTTTACGGACTTTACGAGATGTCAGACCTTGAAAATTTATTGTTACATTTTTTTTTTCAAAGAATTCCCCGTGATTTGTCACAATCATAATATTAATTTAAAGGACGCAGTTTTTAAGGAATTATAAAAAGCTTTTAGGTATGTGAATCCTATAAAAAACAGTCTTATAACCCTAATAGAAATAAAAGTTATCACTAATTAGCGATGCTAATTTATTTTAATTGTATCGCAATCAAAACAGTGTTCGCGAAAATATCCATTGATACAGTGCGCCTTCTCGACCGCTCACGTCCAGTTGTGTAATTTATTTACTTTTACCATTAACTATTATTTATTGCAATCAATTAGTTTTATAACTTTAGTGCAATTAAGTTGAACATGTTTCGCGTTTGTTAGGCAAAAGATTGTAAAAGTCTAATGTCGATAAAATTAATTAGCAAGCCGGAATAATTATGCATTACGTAATTGTCGTGACATCAGTATACATTCCAAAGACAATATGTTATAAAAATATAAGCTTCTAGGAAGAGTTCATAAGTATTTTTAATTTATTATGTACACGTAGCTAAAATCAATAGCTTTAATTATTATATTAAATTATTATTATGTTTTCCAATTCTTTATTGATATCGTCCCACAGTCGACGTGTAATGTGAAATAAATAGTGTCATATTATTACATGAACCAAAATAGCAACAAACAATGATTTTCCATTTAATATCGCCGCAAATAAAACAAATCTCTCTACATAATATTCCTCTCCAGGCCGAAAGACTTGATTTCTTATCGCTTAGACAGAGTCCAGCCATTGTAGAATCGAGTGTTAAATTATTATCCAATCACGTAAGATTTCATGGGACAGATCATTTCTAGGCTTTCCTTTATGCGTAGGGTCGTGATAATAATCTATGGTATAAATACTGGGATTTGAATAATCAAATACGAGCGAGGTTTCGCGTGTAACTTATATTGCTGGCTTTTATAATGGTATCTGACCCGGGAAATTGTTAATGCCCCAGGTCTAAGCTTTGGTCACTGATTCGTTCAAATACCTTTACCTGATATATATATGTATAGTTAGAAAGCTAGCTTTAACGTAACTTGGTATGTTTTGTGTCTTACAATTTAAATATGTGCGTATATTGCCACAAAATGCATGTTTTGCTTTTCTCATTCGAAAATAGATTAGTGCGTGGGTGGTCCTATAAAAAAATATTAAGATTTTTTCCTTCTTATATAAATGAGATTTTTTTTTTTAGTTTAAGGTGTGTAAGATAGTGGCAATTAGTGCTGGATTATATCTTAAATATTACGGAACTTGTTATCTTGCGAGGTGAATTGATTTACATTGTTGATTATCATGAATATTAATTATTATTATCATTATCATTAGTCATATTTTTTATTCGAAACAAGTCACCGGTATGTTGGTACGCTTTTTAAGTCACATATAATATACATTTCATAATCAGTTCCCGTTGCATAATAATGAGTTTTGACAACTTCCTACAATTGCATCTCTAATCTTGTTCTGTTGTTCAAATATAGTATAGACAACAACCATAAAAAGTCGAACATTCCTAGGTAATATCGAAAACAGGTTACAAGCCATCACTACGCATTATTTGTAGCACCACACATAGGCATAATGGATGATCAGTTTAAACGTCTGCACGTCAAGCTAACTAGATTCATGCGTGTGTGGGTGAGGACAAGATTTATAGCTCGCTCCACTCAATGGGGCAGCATTACGCTGATAGCATGGACATCCGAACATACAGCAAATTGAATGGGGAACGAACTCATTCTTTGCTCGCCTGTAGGGTGTTGCGTGTATGTGTATCATGTGCATCATTGTATGATAGGTGACACGTCGCGTTGCGGATTATTTTGTACACGTCGCCGTTGGGTCTCGCGGATCTAATCGGTGTTTGATTTTGAGAAGATTGTAATATTGTGTAATACTTGTAATATAAATGCCGTTCTTTGCCTTTCTTTCACGCCGAAACGGAGCGATTTTATGGTATTATTTTTGTTATTGGTGGTACATAGGATACTTTAAACAAAAGAAGACCATCTCATTTCTTTTTGGGAATTTTGTTTGAACGCGAGGGCGAAACCGCGGATGCAAGGCTAAGTAGTAATCTATAAGATACATAGCTCAGTAGGATTGTGTGAATGCCAAGTAATGCATAATTTCGTTTGATAGTTATAGTGATAGATAGATATATTATTATTATCAGTTAGAATGACGATTTAGTCACTTTATAGAATGAAATAAGAAGAATAATGACAATCAGTGAGTGTATGATGTCAATACATACAGACACAATTGTCTTGGAATACTTTTTTACAGTAAGCGTACTTGCGCTATTGTTTATTATATATTTTTAATTATTAACAGGTCTTGTGCAGCCTTTAATTGTATGAAGTTTGATGTTCGCTTCCTTATTACATTATATATGTGATCAGTAATTATCTGTACCGTGCGAAGTGTAACATACGTTATATATAAACGTTGGTCATTATTGTTTATTAAAAGTATTTATGGTTTTATGTAATACCAGCTTCCCAGCTCCCGGCTGCGCCCGTGGTTCATATATAGCCTATATCACTACGTGAACTTGCATCTTTCTAATGTTGAATTAATTTATGAAATCGGTTCAAATATCGCCCTACATGTATATATATTTATTTCAATATTTTTCGAAAAAATAATAATGTAACTTGCAGAGATTATTGAGTCATCTTGTAATATTTTTATGGCATGCGCTGCCCGCTTGGAAACGATTGACAATTGGAAAGAAGGAATGGACTGGGAAAGGTCAGAAAAAGGAAACGGGCCGACATCTAAACAAACACTTATTAAATGTTACACATTCTTCACAGCTTTTAAACTGTATCACTAAAACCTAGAGATACATTTCCTCAGATATACATAGTGACGTATACATTTTAATCTCCACTTAAACAATCGTCCAGCGGGATGTATTTATTAATGTACAATCTCGATAAATGGCATAACTGAACCGGCTGCATTAAGGCGACGCGCACAAATCGTAGCAACACCACTCTGAACCGATCCAGCTATCGTCCTATCTTTAGTTTTGAAGACAAATGGTAGTGAGACGCCTCACACGATCAACAATGGATTGTAGGCGAACTGGATTGCGATTCAATAACCTACACAACACGGATTCAACTTATGTAATACATTCATATTTCGTTTGATCTGTGACGCTTTTGAGGCTACGCTGTGTGGTCTGTTGTGATTTGTGGCAGATTAAGTGTTGCATTATTTAAATAATCGATGTGACTTTCGGTGAATGTAAAGGCTGTGGAAGAACATAACAGAGGATTAGGCTTTGTGTGTAATATAGGTACTGCGATTGCTGAATGAGATTACTTTCTTTTTATTTTACATGTGTACATTTATAATCTATATTAATGTTATAAAGCAAGGATTTTGTTGAACGCGCCAATATAAAGAACTTCTGGACCAATTTCAAAAATTCTTTCATCTTTGGATAGGTACTGAGTGCTCAGTCTACATACACTACACGGGTGAAAATGGAACGGATCGCAATTTCTGCATAGGAGTTCGTACGAATAGCATTTTTTACTTTTAGTTTTTGTACAATTTTATACTAATCTTATGAAATCATTTGTAATCAGTACGTATTATTAGGTAAGCTATATGATTGTTTCATCATCGTTGTATACAAGTAAGCACTTTGTCCACATAATCCATTGTATGCAAACGCATTCGCACAACCAGCTTCAGGGTAGCGTTATGCTACCAGTAGAGTTCAGACAGACGATCCATTACACGCGCACCAATTGAGTCATACGTCGTAGGTATGATGGAATAATCAGAACCGAATAAATTAATCTCTAATTGGTCCGATCCTATCGCCGGTGTCGCAACCGTCAAAATGTCGTCCCGGCATAAAAATGTCAGCGGGTACGACATTTCGGATTAAGCCGAGACTGGGAAAGTGATCGAATTTGAGCGTGGCCTTTGTAAAGTGCTGACCGGTCGCTTGTTTGTGCTCTCGCTCACGAGACGCAGAATAAAAGCTTACCCAGATGCAAATGAGGCTTGATTCGTTTATCATTTTAAAAGCTTTTCGTATTAGCTGCGATGTGTACGCCGTGTATTGTGAAACTGAATAACCATAACGATAATGTGGGTTGTGGTTTCGAATGAATTTTTCTGATTGCTTTCGTGCAAAAACTTAGACGGTATAAGAGACGAAGATTTAACAATAAAACATCACGAGCTCAGGATAGACACAAGAAATGCAATCACAGGATTTCCTTTTTTATCTTAATACTCGGCAAAGATTTCTGCACTATCTTATATCCGTTTTAAGAGTGTCCAATGTTCTTTAACGTGATATATAAATTGATTATTAAAACTTACACATCTACCTTCCTTTCAATCGCGATTATGACTTCCGTCTTACTGGAAATAATATGCATTTCTATTATAAAGAGCTTTTATATGTAATTTTACATGTTTGGAAATATTTACTTGGCAATTTTAAAGATTTTCACTAATAGGTGAGGAGGTTTCATCCTGAAATCGAACTTAGTACGATGTTTTTTTAAACTCGTTTTTTAATATATTTTAATATATCGTCTTTTTGACTTACATCGACCTTTATACGCTACATTGTTATAGTATAGTGTACAATGTCTTTCCAAGTAGTAAAAGCAAGATGTGTCAGCTCACAAACCAATATAATTAGAGGACATTCTCCGAACGACGTATGCCCTTATATCTTGCATCACAATAATTCCCATCAGAAACCGGTGCGCAAATTGTGCGCACACAAATTGCCTATCCGTCACGGCGATCACAGATATCGACAGGCCATACATCAAACGCGAATACCTTGTGATCGTCATTGTAAGGTGCGACCGCTTTGTGGCCTTGCGCCGGCGCAGATAAGCGTTACGATTGATGGCTGCTGGGCTCCCAGTGTTCGCGTTTCGAGAACTAGATGCGGTGGTAGATGACCGATCGGTATCGCTGTTGCGATGGACGTGTGTGCTATTATTCATATAGGTTATGTAGGTATGTGGATACGTCTGGGACACGTGTCGCGTGGTGTGGTGATCTGTTGGAGAAACACCACGCGGCACGCTTGTGGCAGCAAAGTGTCTTTTGGTGGATAATGTTAGTTATTCAACTAGTTTTGGATTTAGAGGCAAAGTATTCAGTACACCTATAAATAATTTTTACGCGTTTTTTTTTTCGCGAAAATAATAGGAGATTGACAAATTGTTAAATACAGTAAATGGAGTAGAATATGTTCAAACTTCATTGTATTGAAAAAACACTTAAAATTGTAACGTTTATATTTTATATTTTGATGATAGAAACCCCCAATTTTCGGACTGTGGTTGATTTGCTATTTCTAAAGTTTCAAAGACGATAAAATCGTTATTTCTTTCGATTAAATTCCACCGTTTATACAATAAAACGAATGTTTTCGTATATTTAAAAAGTGCAAATCACAAGAATACATATTTACAAGAGAAGTAATTAAATGTTATTATGTTAACATTATATGTATGATGGTAATACAACTCGTGTGTCCAGCCGAGCCGTACAATACACAAGGAAACAATCGAACGAAGGTACTCCTTAACAATAACCGTTCAGTTAATCTTCGAGCTAGGAACACGGTCTATTATGATTTTGACGGACAACGAAGTAGCATTGAATTGTATGTAATTTTCACGTATGTAGATAAAGATATTGTGTGTATGTGTGTGTTGAAAAAATATGTTTTTAATTATGTTCGCAAATGAATTTAGTAAACAATATGTGTTGAATAAATGAAAACCATATCAACAGAATTGTTTTATATATAATACTAGCTGCACCCGGCAAACGCTGTTCTGCCTTACTCTTATCGTTTAGTGGTATGAAAAATAGATGTTAGCCGATTCTCAGACCTACCCAATATGCTTACCAAATTTCAGAGGAATCGGTCAAGCCGTTTCGGAGGAGTATAGAGACTAACATTGTGACACGAGAATTTTATATATAAGAAGATAATTTGTCTAATATAAATTTGATTGTTGCTTTTCCACTCATAAAACTTTTTGTATTTTTATAATTGAGAATTAATCTACTATATAAAAATAAGTCGGGTTTTCCTTCCTGACGCTATAACTCCAGAACACACGAACCGATTTCCACGGTTTTGCATTCGTTGGAAAGGTCTTGGGCGTCGTGAGGTTTATAGCAAAGAAAATTCCGGAAAAATTTCAACAGAAAAGCGGGAAAAACGAAGCCATCTGGTGGCGAAACGGAGTTCGCCGAGTTTGCTAGTTAAATCTAAAATTTAAATGAACGGTGTCGCCAACCCGGCGGTTCAAGGTCCTGTGTTTATTTTTATGCGTTCATAGTTCAAGCGTTACAGTATCAAAGGTCAAGTCTTAATTAAATGTAGATCTAATAATTATTCGTATTTTTTTAGTTAATTGAAGGCCATGCGGTCACGTTTATTCTTTTTCTTTTTGTAATGTTTAAGAAGATAAGCGGGCACCATTCATTTTGTAATTAAAATAGCTTTTGCCCGTGGCTTCGTGCGCGTTGAATTCGTAATAGTTTCATAGATGTTATTATACACATAGACCTTCCTCTTGAATCTTTCTATCTATTCAAAAAAAAATTCCAACGAAATCCGTTGCGTAGTGTTGAAGATTTAAGCATACATACATAGGGACAGAGAAAACGGTTATGTAGTGACTAATATCATACGAGGCTTCCTTGTGCCCTAACGAGAACTTTTAAAAAGTTGAAGCCGAAAAGTTGGTCGTGCAGTAGTCTCGTGTTTTAGTATATAGATAAACAAAATGGGAAACATTAATAATGATTTATTTATTAAAGGATTACATTTTAATGCGTTTTATATCGGCTATTAATATAATTCTATGTAATTAATGCAGCACGGTCATTACCACGCTCTGTATTCATATTCAATTTCATAAATTAATATTCGCATATAAATAAATAGCTATCGAAGTAAATAAATATGATACATATAAAATATGATAATATAAATGACCAGTTATGATCGAGGTTTTAGATTATTGTAAATCGGATTTCAAAAAGAACATGAGATTTTATTATTGATATCATGCCGTTCCAAAATCATAAGCATTAATCCACCAATGTGTAAGTTGTTAAATGTACTGATTTATCTCATTTCTTATCCTATTATTTTGTCGATAGATATTTATTTCGTCATTGTTCTATGATATCGTTCGTAATACGTTTTCCGACCGCTACGAAACGTCTGGCGAGCCTACACAGATTTAGTGCTAAGTCCTCTGGGCCTTCTGAAGGGTGTAACCTTTACAAATACTAATTTATTGCAAGGTTATTGAATACACGTGTTGCGGATAGTCGAGCTCTTGTATAAACCGTGCTGCGGTTATAATCGCCCGGCGTACTATAAATTATGCATAATGACGTTTACATTCGCAGCTACGGAATGAGATTGAAATTATAAACATTGTATTAAATTGGATGTTTCGAACGATTCGGCCGCTGTTGGTCTTGCAATAGCATGTTGCTGGGAAGAGTGTATAAACACGTTACGTGTTGTGGTCATTGCGGTGTGAGGACCAGGGTTGAGATGACTTTAATATTTACATACTAATTTTATGAATGCGAAAGTGTGTTGTTCGCTTTTTTGATTTATATATAATATCATTTTTAAAGCATTACATACGCTATTATTTACGCTGGGTAAAACTTCATTCCTAGCTTTAATATTTACTAATTTTATGAATGCGAAAGTGTGTTGTTCGCTTTTTTGATTTATACATAATATCATTTTTAAAGCATTACATACGCTATTATTTACGCTGGGTAAGACTTCATTCCGATGGGTATCTTCTTTGACTACGTGGGCGAAACCGCGGGCGGTAAGCAGAAAATAATGGAAGTTGTGTGATATTAGTCACTGTTTAGACAAAAATCGCCAAATTAGGGAGTATTACAAATGTTAGATTCCCCTTTCCCCAATTACGGGGCATGGTCAAAGCGGTAAAACAAAATAATAATACAATAATTTACTTTAAAATATTTCGCTCTTAAAACAGTTACATTTTATAACCTTGGCCTATATTAAAACGACAATGTTATATAAGTCAAACACACCGTTATCATGAAATACGACACAGCAGTTAATATTCAAATTATAATGGCGAAGATAAACTTAAAAGTGGTTCACCTTTAGGTTTGTTACATTACGTTTCCTAAATTAAATTATTTATGTTTTGCGCCGCCCGTACTTGCTACATAAATATAATTTCCATATAATATAAACCAGACGTGTTTTGTGACAGTAAAAAATTGATTCAACCGTGTGACATTTAATAGAAAATATCAAAAGACTGAATTATTGAGTTATTGCACAGTAGCCGTTGCATAATGCATTGGCAGTGGGCAATATTTAAATGAACGTAAACAAAATACGAGTAAGAGAATTTAATTACTGTCATTATTGTAATTATTGCATTATTGTTTTGTAATTGATGCTATTTATCAATGTTATTGTGAGATTTTACTATTTGCATGTTGAACTTATAATTGTATAGAGTTCAAAAAGCCTTCGCTTTTATAAACTAGAGCACAAGTTTAGTTAGAATACACTTCAGTTAAGGAAAGTGTGTTTGTATCATAATGCACAGTATCTTGAATAAAATAAAAAATAAAGAATTTTTCCCAAGGCTCACAATATCATGAAAAATAAAAATAAAACAGAACTCTTTGTTTTTAAAGGTCTTAAGTAAGTACACTAGGTTTTATCTGAACTATGTGGTCGAGTTCGAAAGTTGTTTAAGCCCTAGGGCGTCAAGATTGGGAAGAAATAAAAACTTAATCCATTTTGAACTATCACGCGTCGGGTCGACGACCTGATGACATTTGACATGCGAATGTCAAGGCGACGTCAGTCATCGATCGCTGGTCTTCATAACAGTATTTACAACAACAAAAAAAACTATTCATGAATTAAATTGTGCGTATGTGCGTACAATGGAATGTGTACGGATATATTACTTACTTATATTATACTAGAACATATATAGTGTTAATGTTTTGTAATATCAAGAACAATTACGCGGAATTATAAAAAAAAAATGATTTTGTTTTGACTTTCGAACGAACTAATTTGTATCAGACCTTGAACTTAATAAAAAAGTACTTACACTCCCAATTTTAGAGTGCATAATCATCAAAATGTATATATCAGTTTCGAATATCTCCAATGTGATTCAACAGAAAATAATAATAATCCAGCTAAACCCATGAACACAATTTGTCACACGCGCAGTTTCGCACCAAAGTGTAATTGGGATCAATAATCATTTTCTCTATAAGATCGATCATATGCTAAAGGTCACTTATATTGCTAAAGCGAATCAAATCGTAATAACGAGGTGTAAAGTTTAAAATGTGCCGTCGGGCGAAATGTCATGCTTCCGCGTTGATCACAACTGTAACATATATGGGTATACGAAAAATAAGAGCAAAGTATTGAAAGGTCACAACCGTCGTACGTACCGTCGGGTGTCGTTATCGAGTTTAATTTGTATCATTACATAAATATGTTTATTTAAAAAAACATGAACGTTGAAAAATAAATAGCGCAAGTTATCGCGATCTTAATTATGCCAATTTATTTTTTTTCGATCCGTATTATTGCATATTGTAACTGAGCGAAACTGAGTGAGATAATGACAATTTGATATATCTCCGTCGATTGTTAAATTGTTGCCGCTCGACTTTCGTGTAGCTTTTAAACGTTGTCAATTAAAAGAATAGATCTTTCGACGTGTTTGTCCTTTTCAAATTGTGTCCGATAGTAATTATTTTCTACAAAGAAAGGCACAGATGACCCTGGGGGTGTTGCCATTAGAGATTCTTGTACCCAATTGACAACGATTCCCTATCAAACACAAAAATTTTCACGCCAATCGGTTGAAAACTCACGGAGTTATCGAGTAATAAAACAAAATACAGTCTAATTGAGAATCAGTTTCGTTGTGGGAAAAAAATGTGTTCATCAAAGATAATTTAGTTTTCAATAAGGTTGCCATTTAAACGTTCTCATAAAATGAAACTAAATGTAGCGTAAATATTTAAGAACATAGCTCGTAACACTGGTCAAGTTGCTGTTTCTTGCAAAAGAGACGGAGAAAAATAGGGGTGACTGATACATACATACTCCAATTTAGTTATACTGCGGTTATTTACATTATAAATGCACTGGTGTAAGCAAATTTTGAATGCGTATCACTCTAAGACAATTTCCTTCTATCATGTTATCATAATGATCTAGCCACCTTGACAGTGTCTCCGTTCACCTTGGTGCAAGGGATATTTTTCCTCAAAACTTATCAAAAGTAATCAGCAATCGAGCGTAAATACTTATGTTTTTTATCTGTATTGTGTAAAACATGACTTTTGGTGTGTATTTCACTGTACGCTGTGATTTTCACAGATTTTTATAAGAGTCTTATAAGACTAGATGTTATCGATAAGATTAAACGGATTAGGTTATATTTTCAAGTGCGCTGTTCTAAATTTAAATTAAAAAGCGCAATAAATTCGTATCATTACGGTCATGTGACGCAGAGAAAAAATAAAATCAATTTTCAATGGCTACATTGTGCTCATATTTGGCGCGCGTAGTTGGCGCGTGTTAGTCGCACGTGGGCCGCGACATTTGCCCCCAGGAGTGCAGCTTGGTGCGGCCGTGACGTCATCAAATGAATCAGCAACAAACTTTCTATAAAACAACCGATATTAGGGTGTATTTGGACATAACGGTGCTGGTTGTTAACGTTTTGTAGAGGCGGTGAATTACATCGCTTGTTAAAAAGTAGGATGTCGTTAGCGATTCTTCAATTTTTATGTATGTGTTATTGGGTTTTCTCTCAAGAGTATCTTTATTTATTGCTATAAAGTAAGTATGTACTTTGAAATTACAGTAGTAAGAAATGGGAAACGTACACTGCAAAAGTATTAAGAAATATGTTGAAAGTTTATCGACTTGTAAAAAATTCTTTTATATCATCGTTTTGTCACATTCATTGCTGCATTATGCGGCACTATACATTGCAATTTTCAAATATATACTGCGGCACCGAGATGTCGAAAATAAAATATTTCCTCGTGTTTGATTTTACGCGAGTATTATACACTTAGAAATTAAAGACTTTCTAAAGGCATTTTAAAGGCGTTTTTTTCATTTTATTATTAACCCGACGTTTCGAACACTTTACAGCGGGCGTGGTCACGGGAGACAGTATCCCCTCTCTCAATATAATGAATAAATTGCGTTCAAAATTCGTTTAAAAATTTCTATAAGTTTTAACACGAGGTTACTCTTTTCAAATAACACTTGCAACAATGCAAGGTCGACCCCGCTATATCTACATGTGAAAAAATTACATGCCATTAAATATCGTAGCTCTAATTGTCAAAGACAGTGAATGTGTCAGGGCGAGTCGTGTACCGCGCTGCGTAGGCGCAAGCTTCGCTGTTAGGCCTTATTATGATAGACGCGAACATCGGCCAACAGGATCTATTGCCTGTTCTGCGCGTAGACACGATCATATTATCGTATTACGAGATGATTTATAATTAATATACTCTCGAATTTGTGGAGCTCTATCATTAATATTATTACTAATAAGCGCTAAGTTGGTACTTCAAACAAAAAAGTGTGTGCCTCCTTAATTGATGCATTAAAAATGGGCCTTATTTTATATGCTAGAGCGAGTTAACTGTTATATACATGCGTCAAGACTTTTTTATTCTCTCTCATTTAGCACACTCAAGACATGGCTAAAGTTATGAAGATACATTTGATATAATTATTGTTTCTTTGTTTGAATTAATTTAATATTTATTGTATTTTATTAGGTCACATTCAATATAGTAGATCTGAGCAAATTAATTTCTGTTGACATTCACACATTCAAGTGAGTTGCCGTTATTTTTGGCAAACAAATTGTGATTAATATTTTCATAATGCGTACAATGTTAGCGATCAACCAATGTCGATGTTGTTGCCAATGTATGGAAGTCGTAAGTATGGTTCTATACACTATACACACGTTATACAATTGCTTCTAGCGCAGATAAAACTGTAATTATTATTTTTTGTGTCTTGTGTAGACAGATAGTCTTAAAAAAAATATTTATTTTTAACGAGTTACCGGCTATAAATTCCATACAAATTGGGAGAAAATTTCAAAAACCAAAAATGTGTACATATATCGAAAGTGACGTTTTAAAAAAACGGTCTGATTTAATCTCGACGTAAGCGTGTAAAAACCGCGAATATTCTCAAATTCATATGTCACATGCGCAACGTTGTGCCTCTATAATTTATGGACGTTCACATAAATGTTACGGAAGAGAAAAAGAAATAAAAAAGTTTATTAGACGCGCGTACGTACGTACGGTTTCACAACTTTCAGATTTTATACACTTTCCCGTGAGCAATTACCAATTGCACCAATTCTGTTCACTCGTAAAATAAAAGCGTTATTAGGAGTTATAAATGCAGGCTGTGGCATAACTGTTGGTTACTTGAGCATAGATTATAGACTGCTCGTATACGAATGCAGATTATATATAGTTAAGTGACGTATCTTGTAAATCACCAAATTTATTTATTTGTCTATGAACCAAGCGCAGGTGAATATTTCTCTTCAATGATTTTTAATATTACACTACAACTAAGAGTGAAGTAAACCGATTTGTAATTTAATCTACTTATGACAATTCGAAGGCGGACTTTTTTTTTTGAGTAATCATTTTCACGAAATTTATATTCAAGTTAACTTTAAATATAAAAGAAAAAGTTTCTCAAGTAGCTATTACATATGATTATATACGCGGTCAGCGACTACGTAGCTCAAATATAAAAATGAAAATACGGTTTCTGATCTAACTGCACTTTACCGCTTTATTCGCTCGGGGTAGCGTGATGTAACAGCGTGCAGTGCATTCGCTTGCCGTTATTGCGGTTAAAATCGTATTAACGAAAAGTAGAAGATAGGAATTGATACATAATTATCGGAACCGTTAAGTTTGTTGGTGTGCAAGTGTGTGATTTATTGCGTAGCGCGTTTGTTGAGCTAGTTTGTATTGTAATTTTATAGATTACTAGCTGCGCCCCGCGGTTTCACCCGCGTAAGTCCGTATCCCGTAGGAATATCGTGATAAAAAATAGATGTTAGCCGATTCTCAGACCTACCCAGTATGCTTACCAAATTTCAGAGGAATCGGTCAAGCCGTTTCGGAGGAGTATGGCAACGAAAACTGTGACACGAGAATTTTATATATATAGACTAGGCGGTCGTCCCGGCTCCATCAGGATATCATGATTTCTATTTCATCCTAAGGGAGCATTTAATCGGGATAAAAAATTTCCTAACACTGTATACCAAATGTCATCAAAATCCGTTCAGTAGTTTCATCGTGATTGCCGTACAAACATCCAAGCAAGCAAACTTTCACATCCTATTAATATTATAAATGCGAAAGTTTGTAAGTATGGATGTATGGATGTTTGTTACTCTTTCACGTAAAAACTACTGAACCAATTGCAATGAAATTTGGTACGTAGACAGCTGGATAACTGGAATAACATATAGGCAACTTTTTATTCCGATATTCCTACGGGATACGGACTTACGCGGGTGAAACAGCGGGGCACAGCTAGTTTATAATATAAGTGTGAGATTTTGCAAAGCTAGTGTTGGGATGTAAGGTTGGATTGAAGAGAAGATTGGCGGTTTGTTAAAACCTGGAAAATTAATATTTAGAAAACTAAAAATTGAGATAATTAGCAATAAATTGTGTACATTTACATACTTATATTTACATTTTTCACAACATTTTCTCTAAGATACGATAGATTTCTATAAGGAACATTTCATCACATTAGGTACGCTCATCTTGCGTATTGCACACAACATTTTTTTTTAGTTCAATAGTTATTATGTAATTTATAATAATACCGAACTAATTAATAAATACAACAAAAATAACGAAAGGAACATGAATTACACAAAAACACACTCACAAGAAATTA
The DNA here is from genome assembly GCF_012273895.1 of Zerene cesonia. Lineage (NCBI taxonomy): Eukaryota > Metazoa > Arthropoda > Insecta > Lepidoptera > Pieridae > Zerene > Zerene cesonia. The sequence continues at coordinate 271,846 of NW_024045134.1, read as the reverse complement.
ACATCGCATCGAGCGTTGAACAGAAGCGATCAAATGAAAGCTTAAGGTCGCCGACTCCTTCGGGATGACCTTTGCTTATCCGACGCTAATAGCCGGCCACAAATCAACGGCTACTCACTTTGTGCATTAGCATAATCCTCGAGTGGCAGAGGCCGTTGGTGTATTGTAAGTGTTGCGATGTTGAATCCTGATTCGCAGCTGGTACACGCACTGGGCTTGTCTAGCTAGTCTGAGCTGACGCCTTAAGAATCGCGTTAGGTGTGTTTGTTATTTGTATGACAGTCTATGTAAGTATGATTGGGCTCGAATAAATTAACTGTCTGATTGTATTATGTGGATAAAGCACCTTTGAAAACAGTTACTATCGAGTTTGTTGTCGTTTCTCGTCTCGTCGATACTAGGCGGTGGGATGGTAGCATGGAATCGGTGGTAGTTTTAAAGAAATTTACTATTCATAAACACTATATAAATGTTAATATGAAAAATTAATTGTTAGGCCTGAGTTGGTAAAATCGTGGTACTGCACGTGAAGAGAAGAAGCGTTGTCATTCTAAAAAAAATACAGTCTCACTCTGTCAAAGGCTGAGAATGGTCACCTCTTTACCAGAAAAATAATTACAATTGTTTCCTTTTAGATAACTGATATATGAACACCAATTGCTTTTATTTTCCCTTTTAATATTTCATCGTAAATTTCCGACTATCATTTTAAATTATTTCATTCATATGCCAATCTATATTTATAAAAATACTTTTAATAAAAGAGTACTCATCAATCTCGTTCGCGGCTTTCTTTCATTCTCTTGATAAGAGAGTAGAGCCGGGTCTGGTAGCTAGCTAAATATAATTACAAATCCAGTTTCCAAATGTTGTAATATTTCGTATAATTACTGTGTTTAATGAACTATATAACGTTTATAGTTCAGGAAACAACTGAGACTGGCTATTTAACCTTTAAAACAATTTAATTGCGAAATAATTCCTCAATTATCACATTAAAGAAATATTACTAAATGTTTGCTATCACACGGCCGACTTACGTGAATGTCTTTATTACTCGACGATGATAAGAGGAGTTTTTATTTCGTGTATATAGGTTTTATAAACATTCAAAAAGGTAAACCTGTAACTCACGTGTTTTAATTAAAATGTTATTCGGATGTTGTCTAAAACATCATTTTTGCTTGCGCAATACATATTTGCTTTTATCCCGATACATAAAATGATAGTTCATCCTTATAATTAACCGTGAATAGATTATTATTTGATTATAGATTGTAGTAAACTTACTTGTTTGTTTTTATACTTATGTATTTTTTTTTTGTTTCAGGTAAGCATGCAACCGCTTACACCAAAAATATATTGTGAAGTAACTAAGTATGTAAGTTGTATAAAATACTGTCTGAATTCCAACTGATTCACTGAATATATGAGATCATTTATCATATGCATAATCAATCGATTCTATATAACAATTTTTTCATGTAAATCTAATTTCTAAATATATACATATAAAATAACAAATCTGCTATGCTGGAAACAAAACGCGTAGCGTTTCCTTTCATGTAAATTATTTCATTGCTTTGACGATGTAATTCAGTTGACCTTCTCAATGCAAGCAACCTGCCGTCCCGCACAATACAATGCAGAACAGTGCGTTCGTTTGTCGTGGCTTTATTATGTAAATTACAATGTTACAAGTGAAATATTTAACTCGACTCGTGAATTACTCAAAACGACCTGACGACATCTTATGTCAGCTGCCACCGCAGATAACTGAATACGGATAGAATATTGAAGACAATTTAAGAAAAAAACGCTCGCGGATAATTTATTAACTATAATCGACTGTTAGTAATGAACATTTATAATTCTATATAATATTATTATATGTTGTAAAATAAACAAATAACTATATAAACCATCAATGAAAGCTGTTATCCTGGGCTTATCATCAGCCCATATATGTTCCCACTGCTGGGACACAGGCCTCCTATGAGGGTTCAGGCCATAATCCACCACGCTGGCCAAGTGCGGGTTGGCAGATGTCACATGTCGTCGAACTTTTGATTCTCGGACATGCCGGTTTCCTCACGATGTTTTCCTTCACCGTTTTAAGCAGTGGTGATGTTATCTACATGCGCAGATAAATTGAAAAATCAATTTATTTCCTGCACGCTCGCCCGGTCTCGAACCCCGACTTATCGATTTTGAAGTCCAAGGTTCTCACCACTGAGCCACCACTGCTTATCCTGGGCTTAAGCATGTAAAATGGTAAGGTATACAAATATCAAAATTCAATTTATTACTTTTATGCATATAATTAATCTACAATAGATTCAGCAGCAATGTTTACTGATAATTAAATGCCTTGTTTCTTGTCATTATGTTAAGTTATTCAGGTGATATTTAATACAGAGAAATAAGAGTATTAGTACACAATTATAGCTCGATAACCGTGCGAAAAATACCTCGTTGGAATTATCACATTTTATTCAAATGTGTCCATGTACAAACATGATTATTGGCAACACAAAACGCGTAAAACAAGACAGGAGCAGTGTTCCTTAGCCCAAATAGGCATGAACGCCTGCCAACTAACAATTGCGTTGTGTTGCCGAGACAGGGCGTTAGCGTTGTCGGCCCTTATATATCCATAAAAAGACCTATCCTACTTCCTTCTACGTGATATATGTTCGCGAGATAAACAATGGTTTTTATTATACATCTGACAATAACAATGGATAGGAATATAATTGGGTAGACGGTTAACGACTACTTCCTTGTAATGAAACTGTGTTTTATTTTGAAAAGTTGATTTGGATATATGTTATTTACACGTTAATTCTAAACTAAATGTAACTATTACTATCAAATATAATTCCTAACTAAATAAAACGTTGTACCACAATGAATCCTTGTCGACTGCGACTTTTCCTTATTTGCAATGTCCACGTATCCCCGTTCAAATGTTAATAAACATATTCAAGGAACCACACAAGTGGTATCGAGTATCGAGCAATCTGTTTTACTCAACAGGCCGATACTGAAACTGGTATAGCATGTTATGATGGAAGATTGTATCCAAGAACCACATGCATTAGCTCCGTGTATTACAATATAATGTGTAATATTCAATGTGCTGTGTTGCGAGATAAAACGATGTTGGACTGAAGGGTTTGTGAATGATGTTGAATGTGATTTGAAGAATTGATGCATTTATTGAACTATTGCGTATCAATTTTTTTAATCGTTTCGCAAAGAAAGAAGGTAATTGTCTAGATGTTCGATTGTTTTTCTTTTCAACCGATCGAGGTGATTCCTTTTGTGCTTGATAAGATTTTTTATGCATTTAAATATGTTGGGATCTAGAGTGGCTCCTCCCATTCCCTCCTCCTAGCTCTCCCCGGGACGTCGGTGAATTTTTTTGTAGATTTTTTTCATTACAAGATTAATATCAAGAAAATTTAAGAACACCTTATACATAATAAATAATAATCTTTGTAAATTTGAACAAGTAAGACAAGATTATTAGTAGTGCATTGGATTATCCCTCCCGTGTTCTGGTTTGGTTATCCCCCAATGCAAATCTGCCCCATGCCCTATGTTTCAAACTTAAATATGCAAGAAAATTGTCATCACATCATCTCTTGATTTTTTCTTAATGATATTGATGATGAATATTGTTGATAAAACTCGACGAAGTAAATATTTTTATATTGTTTTTCACACCCACGTTTACACGACAAGCGGACGACGTCGTTGAATATTGTATAATAAATTATGTATCGGGTCGGTAACGCTATTCGGTAGCGTTATTGGATTATTCACAAATCCTTTGATGGGCATAAAATGCCCTTTTACTGTATATTTTTACGTTGAAATGTATAATATATACTTATCCTTACAATATAAGTAATAAATAGAAAATATTTGATAACATTACCTAATTGTCACTTTAATTTTGTATTGATTTCTTGTATATAATGTATTAATAATAAATTGGTGGTTTAAATTCAAATTTCTTGAATACATATGAAGAAATACAATCATTAACCTAAAAGGCAACTATAATTTTAATAGAAAACAAAGCAAAAGTAACAAACATTATATAAATCACCATGTAAAACTTTTATCATTTGAATTCCTACGCAATGTTATGAGTAGACAACTAAAATTTATAATGTAATCAAAGTGCTAATATAAAAAGTTAAAATTATTAAATAAACGTGCTTCCACTTACTACCAATTAACGTTTTTTAAATTCGATTAACTATGAATTTTAAATGAATTAAGAGTAATGCATATAAATTGTATTGAAATCGTCACGATAGCTGACACGCTGTGTACATAGTTAATACAAGGCCACCGAACGGCATTCATCGTTATACCTCGCGCATTAGACACCATCAACGGCTCTTATTTAATTTTTCATATTAACATCTCAAATACGCATCGAATAACATGAATATTTTTGACCTTAGTGCGTACTGTGAAGCAACATATTGAATTTTCGATGCTTCCTCCCACACTCTGAGACTTCACTTCTTGTAACGCCAGGTGGTCATATTAAAAGCACGAAAGATAATTCTGTTGCTTAGGCATTTTAATAGTGATAAGACTCTGTTTACATTGCCGTGTGAAAGAAACTATAGTTAAATCTCACGTCAAAAAGCACGAATGTGAAGTCTGAAATTATTTCAACATCATATTCTACTAAAGTTTGAATATAAAAGTTTAGTGTCTGGTGTTGATGAGTCGAAAGTGCAGGTGTTACTTGGCTGTTAGAATCTAAAAGCCGGCTATTACTTGAAGTTCTCTTGAAATCATGTTTATAGTTCTGTGAGGATGTTATCTTTAATAAAAATGTGAACGCTCATTGAGACTACTACAATGCCTCGCTAACTAAAATCTAGACTTACAAGTTGGAAGGTATGTTTTTACTGCCTAGATTATTAAGTAGTCGCAAGCACGATGCCTACGTAATGTATTCCTCAAATATAACAATGTCAACTTATTCTTATCAAAACCATAACATTACAGTATGTACATATCCTAATACATAATTATTATATAATCTAAATAGGTAAGTAAAATGTTTCTGGTTGAGTAAACAATATTAAAATTATAGGGTAATCCCAAACCAGGTCTTAGATATAAGATTTTTTAATTATAGATTTAGGTGTGGATATTGAAGCCAATATAGTATTTAATGAATCATTAAATTCAGGATGGTTCGCTATCGTAGCAGATCATTTGTTACGTACAAAACGACCCATCTCCCGTCGCGGAGGTAATTCAATAAACGTTATGATATTTATTTGACATTCAATAATTTCTCAACATCGAATTAATTCATATAACCTCTTAATTGGCTCATTATAACTGTGCACCGCTAACGCGTGTCGCATTCGATATGTTAATTATTTAAATTATGTTATTGATTGAATTTTTCATAATAAAGATGAGTAGTTTATATGTAATTATTAGATCTCTGGGTATTCAGATGTTGTGGATGTTGTAACAATTGACTGTTGTCGTTTTGTTTTGAGTTATAACTCGTTTAAAGTTAGCCATGTTATTGATTATTACCTCAATAGGGAGATGTTGACTGAGGGGAGAGAGGCCCAGCAGTGGGACAGGCATGGCTGATAAAATGAAATAATTTGATTAATTTGAGACTGAATAGAATCTTTAATGCCGCAATGGAAAATATCAACAGCACGGAAATAAACAATTAAGCGGATGATTATTTTGTTATTTAATAAGTTAATAAAAACCGAAACATTCCAAAATAGCATCGTATTAATAGAGTTTATCGTATTATTAATAACGTGATTCACATAATGAATATTTTAATGAATTTATAATAAAGCTATTTGTTTAAACGCCTTAATCTCGGAAATTTTCTCAGTCTTAGATTCCCTGATGTCTCATTTATGACAAAAGGCTATAAACATCAGGTAAAACAAGGGTGAAACCGCTAGCACAACTAGCTACAGCAATATTAAAAATAAATTCAATGAATAAACAATACAAATTCTAAAAGTGAATGTCCAGCAATTAACTATTAAAGCCATCTGAATCCCCAAACATACATTGCGCACAAAGAAGAGATTAAACAACTAACCCGATCCCAAGCTCTACGTCAAAAATGCATTCAAATGTATTTGAAAAATACCACGTGTCCATACAGAAAAATAGTCTAAAGTGACATTCAAAAAATTCAAAAACAGAAAGAGAATCAATTCGCCGTTAAATGGTGCTACCTGGCGGCTGCGGGCGCTGGCTGATAAACTGGAGGTCGGGGCAGTGCGCGAGCGCAAGTCGACACAGACGCACGTGTTGCGCGCGCCGCTCCCGTTTCTGACCCCCAGATTATATGACCTTTACCGGAGAAATACCCATTCGTGACTTGGACTTGTTAAATTAGTGATTTGTGTATTAATCGATTTGAACTTTGGAATTTATTATACGTTATTTATTACGGCTTTTGAGTGACTTTTTTATTTATACTGCTGTGAGAACTGTGTTTGTTGAGCGATTTTTAAGGGAATGACACTTTGAGTTGATTTAATTAGAGTAGTTTTCGTTTTTCATGTAATGTATCTTAAAATGTATATCAAGTCGGAACGATTTTATCAGCAGCCGGAAAACCAGACGCTTAAGGACGAAAGATGCTTCTCGGATTTTGAAGAAGAATTCGATGATCGTGAGTAGCAGTGATGTTTTATTATTGACATAGTCTCTGAATTACAGAACCACGAAATTATCATATATTTGTTATCTTAACATTTACCGTACTCATTAGCTTTTTGTTGTTCCGAAATTATTAATACATATAATTGTGGTATTGAAATATCAATTAACTTAAATAATTTTAATGGCTAATGTAAATGTATATATATATACATATATATTTGTTTTTTTTTTGTAAATAAGAAAAGATCCGTCGGTAAAATTTACTGAGCAACTTAAATGTGAGTCGTCTTTTCTTTTGTTGGTGTACACTGTTCTTTAAGTAATTATTTTTAACAAATAAATATAATTGCCTTCAAAATGTCACAACTGGACTAAATTTTAATGAGATCACGCGGGAGGCACCATTATTCAAATCATAAAGGATTACCAAAATCGGTTTACCCAGTAAAAAGTTATTACAACAAACATAAATACAGTTGAAGAATTGATAACCTCCTCCTTTTTTGAATTCGGTTCAAAATGTGTATGATACTGTTTCGTTTTTTATATAAAATTAAAACATGGGATTTTTTATACAGCATTTGAATGCTACAAAACTAAAAATTAAATTAAAACATTATTTTTATTTTTTAATGTTCTAAATTGCAACAATATAATGTTCGTATGATAATATTTTACGATTCGGCCGCGTTGATGTCTTTTGTTTGAGGATAGTATCGCCCGACTTTCTAACTTTAATATCATTATATTTTTATTTTTATTATTATATAACTATCAAAGTAATTTCTCTAATATAAATATTTAAAATAAATTTTAAATGATACATATATACATATTTAAAATAAATGCAATGAAAACTTTAATTTAAACGTAGCATAACATTTAGACCGAATAGAAATATTATTAAAAGATATAAAAATTTAAACACTTAAAATATGAAACGTAGATATGTATATTTCATCATTAGCTACAATAATTACATTTATATATTCTCTAAAACTATATATAATAAATACAATTTCATGCGTCATATCGTGAAACTCAAGCACGTAGGTATAAATCGCAAAATGCTTAATTCTTTTCCAATGCTCTCAGCCAAGAACAGGTACTTATAAACCGTGTAAGGTCCAGGCGGGCACAATTGAAAAAAAAAAAGGTCTTAATTCCACACGACCGTTACACTGCCATTTCACCACCAGGTAACCCTGAGCAGTCAACATAAAGGCTTTGTGATTGGGGACCAATTACATGTTAATAACTTTCGGTGAGCTCAAAGACTTTAAAGATTCAGTAAGCCTACCGTAGAATACGTGGCTCTAATGATTTGTCTGAAGAAAGGTATGACATACGAAGCATAATCATAGCAAACATAATCAGTTCCTGACTAAGCTCCTTAAATAAAGACACAAAAAACCTTTTTTTTTTCTTTTTTTTTTTTTTGCAAACTTAGTTTTTTAAACAGTTTCTGAGCTTTCACTTGGCAACCGTAAGAAGGTGCCTGTTCAAAATAGTTAATTACACTTCCACAACTTTATTTTTGCGTTACATAATATACGTTTTTTGGCAAATATATCAAATACTCACTTGAGTTTGGCATAATCTAAAGGCAATTATGTATATATTATACTTATATACATTATATAATTATTAAATGTACTAATGGAAAAGAAAATATTGAAGCTTGATTGGTTGGGAATTTCAATAGAAAATAATCTACACTAATGTAATGACTGTGAAAGTAACTCTGATTGTCTCTCCTTCATGCCTATACCACCGAACTGATATAGATGAAGTTTGATACGAAGGTAGTTCAAGAACGAATACAGGACATCGTATAGGAGAACGATGCGGGGAAAAACCCAGGATTGTCTCACTTTTTCTCTCACCACTCGGGCGACAGCTGTTTTTTTATTTATTTTTTTTATTTATTGATATTTATTACATAACTTATAAAGATTTATAAATGATGCAAACATAAACTTGTTCAAGTTTCTACGTGCACCATAACCCTACGACGGTTTTTAAATAAATATATTTCTCGCAAAATGTGCTGGCACTCTATATTTTTAAAGCTATACAGAGTTTTTAGTTTCTTTTTTTCAAAAATATTTGTTTCATCGACTAAATTGTATATATTAACGTAGAAGCTTAGTTCAATTAACGAATAGCATATAAATGTTACAATTATTCAAAATTATTTCCACGAAATTTTAATTCGAAGCCGAATGCTTTAGTAACATTATCATCTAATCACATTTGTGCTTTTTCCGTATCCTCAATAATATATATTCCGTGGTACATTCGCGGCAACACCACTATTAAACATTCAATTATCATTCTCCAAATATTTACAGCCCGATGAGCGCGCAAAATGTCTAAGTACATCCTCTTTTTGCATTAACAATGTGCACTTACAAACAAAAAACGCCACCCTCAGTCTCAAATTTCCCCGGTTACACCCTCGTGCACGTAACGCTGCAGCACCGAGATTCGAAACAATCGCATCCTTACATCTTTACTAGATGTAATTCTAAATAATTTGAACTCTATTCTCAAACGATTACAGCACTAGAACATTCTATTGACATGTAAGGGATGATTGCAAAAAAATTAAAAGCCCCCGGCAATTCTGGGAAAGGCCATTCGCCTATTTACCTGACCGATAAAAAAAAAATGCAGGTAAACCTGACCTGTAGTTGGAGGTTTTTTGAAAGGGCAGGAAATCGACACAATGGGGAACGGTCACGATTGTAAGTTGGGGTAAATAGGTTTAGTGTCGAAGTGCGTCTTCCTTACAATGAGGACTGTGCGCTGCAAATTCATTTATTTTTATTTGGAGAAAATATAATGTATTTGTATTCACATTACAACTGTTTGAGATGTCAATGGAATGTCGAGACCCTGAGACTTTGATGTGTCTTTTATGATTAGAAATATTTTGTCGTCTATTTTTAAATGATTATTTAAATTCAAACATTATATTTGTTTTAATATGGATAAACGTGTCAATGACCTTAATATTGGTATATTTTGTAATCAATAGGGAACAAGGTAAAAAATGGAAACTCGTTTTTTAGTTTTAATTTTTAGCAAAATAAGATAAGATAATGTAAAAGATACCAATAGAAGAAATCAAATTATGAAAATACACGAAGGAGTTGTTAATTATTCTATTTTTCTATTTCGATATCGATATTTACTAAAATAGAATTAAAAGCGTCTCCCGCTTCACAAGTCAGTTTATATTCACGATCACGTGCGACGTATTCACGGTCAACTAAGATTCATTTGCACAGAACTAAAGATTTTAATATTGGCATTTCCATATTCCATTGTAACCGAGTCCGTGTCTTATTAAAAAATTAGCACAACATACATATTAACGCATCTCGAGCGACTCGCTCAACCGAAGTAAAACCTCAAATACATTTCCATAGCAAATAAACAAACACACGCGTGGGTTCAGGGTTCTAAACCTATCAGAACCGGTCGGCGAAACGGAAAATTTGCATAAATCGTCAACATTTTTCCGTCGGAGCGCATTAAAATTCGTAAATTATTCGTTTTATCTCGATGCAGTCAAGGTTGAGGTCTGGGTGAAGGTTAGAGGGTGAGAGAGGTCGTGGGACGCGGGTCGCGCATGCTAATGTTGATTCACCGACCGAAGGCTTGTCACCTCTGACATTTAAATGCGTTCCGATGAGGTGCTTCGCTTATCGAACTCGACTTGTGCGCAGGGACGATAAAATATTTTGTTCAAGAATTATTCTTATATCTCTGTAGGTTGTGCCTACGTTTTTATAGAATCAATCTTGATAAAACATTGGGTCTATGTAAATTAAGTCAAATATCCATTATCGCAGTGACTGTTTATGTGTATGGTTAACTTTGGACTCTCGCGCAGGGATGAGTCACCCTCACTATTGAAGAAAGAGTGTGAGTTTGATTGTGAGTGTATATGGACCTGTATATTGACAAAGAAAATTCGATTGCATTTATCTTCGTTTAGGAATCGATGATAATGATGTAACGTCTTACGTTCATGTTAAAAAAACTTGTTCTCACAATTTGAATAAAATATACCATTCGCAAATGTTGTCTAATGTATTGTAATTGATTTATAATGTATCTTCTTATCATCATGACAATTGGGTAATAAACAAACAGCCATTTTGTAGCGGGGTCAACAGTAAACAATGATTAATCCTTAATATTATAAATGCGAAAGTTTGTAACGATGTGTGTGTGTTTATTACTCTTTCACGCAAAAACTACTGAACCGATTGCAATGAATTGTCTACGTAAGACAGCTATACAACTGGAATAACGTATAGGCAACATTTTATACCGATATTCCTACGAGATACAGACTTACGCGGGTGAAACCGCGGGGCGCAGCTAATATCCCTACTAATATTATAAATGCGAAAGTAACTCTGTCTGTCTGTCTGTCTGTTACGCTTTCACGCCTAAACCACTGAACCGATTTTTACAAAATTTGATATGAAGATAGAAATGAACTTGGGAAAGAACATAGGATATTTTTTATCGCGAAAAAAGGGTAGAAAGGGTTGAAAGAGGGGATGAAAGTTTGTATGAAAGTTCGTTATTGTCAAACCGATTTTGATGAAACTTGGTATAAAGATGGAGATGAACGTGGGAAAGAACAAACCACACTTTTTGATGCGAAGAAAATACTCCTTACCGTGTCGCGCGATATAAGCGAATTCTACGCGGGCGAAGCCGCGGGCGAAAAGCTAGTATAAAATATGTTGTATTTTAAACATTTTAAACGGCAAGCTGAATGAACATGCAATTTTATTGACCTCGAAAAATTGTGTATTGAAAAGTTGTATTGTTTCTAAATCAATTCAAAACTATTTTTATAAGAAATAGACAAAATATCGATACGGAATTTCAAGACAATAAACTAGTCATATAATTATATAAATTGCAAAAGCTACATGGCTGTGGTAAAATAAACAAATCAATTATATATATATATATATACTACACTTATATATATATATACACTTGTTAATCATGTTAAATTCCGTCGTAGCGGTCTGTCCCGGCTACGTCCGTGTTACATATATAGCATATGCCACTGAAAATGCTGGTTTCTACTGATGAAAGAATTTTTTATATCGGTCCGGTGTGTGAAAATATTACAAACACATTCATAAAAATATAAATGTTTCCTCTCTTTATAACATGAATTCTATCATATTGAATGTATTGTTAACTTCAACAACGGATACAAGTAGTGAAATTAGAGATTATAGCTGTAAATTTATGTCTGAATAAGTGTTTACTACAAAGCTTATGATGGCAATAAAATCTGTCATAGTTTATCTTTGTTTTAAATTAACTAATTGAAAAGTAAAAGCATTAAATAAATCATTAATGAAAGCGACTATAGTAAACCAATTACACTTAAGTGTAAATGATGTAATTGTTACTAGCTTCGCGCTCGCAGCTTCGCCTGCGTGGTAAAAGGAAGTTACAGTCGGAATGAGATGATTCGCCGTACTAAAAAATATTGTGTATTTTTAACCATGCTATGAAATAGCTCCAATGTGACGTGTGAGAAAGAAAAAAAACGCATAATTATTTATATATCAACAGTTTATAAAATCTTCTTAATATAAGTTAGTTGAAAATTCTTAATATATTATGTGTTTTATTGTATAATAATGCAAGTTTTTTTTAACTACATATTTATATCTGTTGTATATGCAGCCATATTTTGTTATTGACGAAGACTTTATTATATAATTTTTAAATTATAAATGCTATATATGCAACATAGGAAACTGTATTTTAGCTATTTCTTATCATCCTGTGTCAAGCAAACGCTTATAAGTTTTCATAAAGATATTTTCAGTTGTGGGGCGTCCTTTTACCAGTATGTCACACAATATAACGCTTTAACCAAATAAAGTACCATATGCCAAAGAAGTCAATTAATTTTAACGTTATTTTAAATATCCAATCGCTTTATCCAATCTTCACAGGCCAAGTAACGTTAGTGGCGGGTCGAGTCAACATTGTACAGTGGCAGGGCGGGTTAATTGCGGATTCAGGGCGACCTCGCGTTTAGAAAAGTATCTACCGCACTAGAATTTTAATCGTTACTTTTTTCCCGACTCCAACCTGTTGAGATTAAGATTATCTGTTTACCGCATCGCTTTTTTGTCTCAAGTATCTTTGCGGTCAACTTCGCCTTATGTTTCATCATGATCATGTCATAATTCCAAGTGTGCATCTCTGAATAATTCTGCTTAAATATTATATGATTTTAGGGATCAATATGTGTCGACTATAGAACTATTTCGTACTCAACATTTCTTTGCTCGAAAACTATGCAAGATTTGTGACTAATTAAGGTAGCACTACGATACATTAATCAACTGAATCGCATAATGATATTATTAAAATAACAGTTTTAATGGATTTAGCCTATTACAAATTTGAAAACAAATACTACACATTTCTACACCGAAACAATCGACAAATCCTCGAGACAAAAGTTACATAATTAGTGACACAAAAATACATAACATAACATAGATGTATACAAACATTGACTAAACAAACACAACACCTGCTTAAAACGTTTAACTGTTAACATGTCGTAAAGTACGGAACCCGTATGGATATGAACAAAACATCGTATGCGATGGACAAATATTGGTTTTGGTTGAGGTGACCTCTTGTCGACCTCTCGTTCGGCCGATGACAATCAACTTGGGCCGGTTTGGGGGACAAATATTGCCCCTAATAAGGCGCGTGTCGTACCCAATTTTTTGTGTAGGCATTGAATATATGAATCGTGATGCTTGGAGGTACTTCTAATTTTAATGACGTCATATATTTTAAAGCGTCCTCGCAAAACTGTTTGAGGTTTATAATTGCACGGAGGCATTTGATAAAAATGTAATTTGTATAATTGCAAAACTTGTGAGTCGAGCATTTAATATAATTCAAACGGGACAGGATATATTATAATTATAGGAACAGAAATGACATTTATATGAGTATTTTAAACCTCGATTCAATTATTGAAGTTTTGATAATTAGCGTGAACGAACAGAAATACATACCAATGCTTTCACGTTTATTTACTAATATGATTATTGAAATCACGTTAAGGTACCAGGCATGCATGATTTTTAACAGCACTCGTGACCTTCCATCTGTCCCGATCGACCATCGTTAGGTCGACGCAGGTGGTTGGGTACTAGGCAAACATAAACACGACGGTGTTTGCTCTCGGCCGGGCCCGGGTAAACACAGACAGGTGGGATTCGGTGTGCACTGCGTGAATAGTAATCGAACACGCTCCTCGGATTTAATGTTTTGAAAAAAATCACAAACGTGATTTGCGTTTGATCCGAACAAATAGGAGGGCACTCCCATTCGTTGTAATTTCTGAAAGATTCGAACACCATGTACGCCTTTATATGTTGCTTTAACACCTTATGTAGTATATGGATTTATATTTATGTAAAACATTTTCGAAGCTACCTCCTGGTATTGTGTAATTTTTCCCATTCTCGTTTTCTTAACTCAAACAAATAATTGTGCTGTCTACTTATTTTTTTATATTCTAATTTGTATGAAATTCAACTAGACCTACTTATCTTTATGGAATGATTTGTATATCCTGGATGAATTTTATATTGGAATCTTCAAATTGCATTGACATAACTTATTAGATAATACTAGCAGGCGACTAAAAATGTAGGATAGTTAAAAGTAAACTTAAAATGAAACATTTAATATTAATAAATATTGAATTATTGTAAATTTGTATAATTATAATGTGGGTACGAATAAAATAAATGTTTAAAAATAAATTGAATAAATATAAAAAAATGAGCAACAATTCACGATACTCCCAAGCCAGTGTTCACATCACAAAATTTATTGACATAAATTCGTGAAAATGTTTATTAAATCTTCACACCTGTTCAGAGAAGTCCCGATCTAGTCTTGGGAGGTCAGGTGGAAGGTGCGCCCACGCCGATCGCGTGGCCGATGTAGGTACATAAACATGGCATTTTGTTGATTTTTCTATTAGGCCTCAAGTGGCAGAGTGGACGTTACTGTCGTGTTTGCTAATAGACTTGTTTCTTGCTAACAGCCATTGAAATATTATGCATGTGAATCGAACGTCGATTTTGGCTTTTTTGTTGAATATATTTCGATAAATATATTTGGTTGAATATAATTGGATTATATTCATCGATTAATTTCAAGCATTCTTTCTGCTTTTTACAACAATTCCTGTTTACACAACTCGTCCATGCGTTTAAATATGAATTGTTGTCAATACCATTCCAATTACATCGATGAATGTTGCATAAAACCATGGACAGATCAGATAAGCGACACCTATACATCATACTTATATAGTTTGATGAACTTTACAACTAATCATGCTACGCTCTTTTCCGGCATAAAACCTGTTCGTGTTTCCTTGTGTGGCAAGTGGTTAGGCCTAGACATGTCAACTGTCAACACGCATTGTCCTGTGTCAACTCATTGTGGGCTACGAGCACGCTGCGACGCTGCGACGCACGCGCACGCCGGGTACTGGCACTAGAGGCTTTTGTGCTATGCTTTTGTTTTAACAATTGTGATTAATTGTTTGTTTCTCTAGTTATATGCAATGCGTTTTGATGGTGATTTTAAAATACCTGCCTTGTTCCTTATTTATTTTGAAGAATAATTTGTTCGTTATTTTAGGTGTTTATAAATGCACATCCTTCATCTTATTACTTACGTATTAAACATCAATTGATTATACTATCAAACAGCAGTGAGCACTTTTTGTGCTTTAGTTCTAATTCCAAAATATAATCTATCATTTATGTACGACATAATGTAATAATATATCTTCAGAATTCACAAGATTATTGCCATACATATAAATTAAATATTTTGGGTCAACGCTTCACAATATATCGTAACTATTCGAGGTCCATAAAAGGTACGTTCGTATCAAGTTACGAGCTTTATAGGTATTTTAGAGGCTCTGTTAATCCCCCGATCGCTTGACACGGCAATCACGTATTGGTTATGCATATATGTGGAGTCATATCAGTTAGGTGACGGTGAACGTGCCTCCATTTGGGGTCGCGTCGTACGGTACATTGTTTGACGACGACCCGCGTGTGTGACCCGGCCCGTGGCGCGAACCGTGCGGTGTGCGGTGGTTGATTAATATTTATAAAAGTCGATTGGAAACTGACTTTGTTACGTTTAGAGAGCTGTGAATTATATAGGTGAAAACACAGGTCGGTCTAGCTTACATTCAAATTTTGAATGCTATTAAAATTTATACTGAAGCAATGTTTTCGTTAAAGTTAAATGATAAAAGAAAAGACCAAATGAATTAAATACAGTATCAAATATTAATGAATTATTTAAAATATTTTTTTAATCACTTATTCCTTGATACAGTAAGGAATGAAAATAGGATACAAATGACTTATTTTATAAAAATAATAAAAAATATAAGGGTCGATTGAGCCTTATCGCCTATCACTCGCGCCACAAAACATCCCAAGAGTCGCAAGGCACACGCGGTCGCAACAATGTGGCGTATACATAACAGTAATTTACATCGCTTTAGGTTAACGAAGTTCCTGTTGCATGCAGATTGTTTACGCGTTGTTAACTATAAAACTACGAGGCCTCGGACACTCATGATTATTACCATATTAAAATGATTGTTCAAATATATTTATACGCTTGCAGTCTGAAGACTGTTAGAGTGTAGATAGGTAAAATAGGTACGTGGTTATTTAGATTTCAGTTAACCGAAGACGCGAATGATTTTTCTTCTTTCTATATCTAATTAACGACAAAGTTATGTCAAAATTAAAAAGAGATATACTTTAAATGAAATAAAGTTTTCTTTGATCAATACAGCTATAACGTAAATTTGAATATGAGCATGTTTCAATTAAAATCTTGTCATCTAAATACCGAGATTCGGAGGACACTAATTTTTAACGAGACTGAGAACTACATCTTTTTCAGCATGCAGGAATTAGTTGTACCTAAGTTTTATATACATCCAATATTGACATTAAAAAGCGTCGGTCATATATAAATATCGAATCGAGAGTGCAGCTAACGGTCGCCGTTTCCTCTCTCAGCCAACGTCGAGCCTTCCTCGCTGCCAGAAGACATCGTTCATCGCTCACCTTGACAATTTTCGACCGCGTCCGCCCAATAATTACCACTTGATTCGATTCAAAACTATCGATTCGACTGTCGATATTTCAAAACCACCATTCGTTATTCGAGTTTCTAATGCCTATAGGCTGTACGTTGATTTATTTTATGATTGAGTCAAATGCTGGCTCCGTGCGGCTACCTGGTAATAACTTTATCTCCAGTTGTGTTTATCGCGATTGACTTTTAAATGTTGTCAATATGTTTTAAAGTTTCTCTCAGACTTACTGTTTTTTTTTTATCTTTTGAGTCGCATTACATTAAGTTATTTTTCGATTCACATAAATAATACGTCCATCGAAACTAGTTAATACTGTTCCACGCCAAACGACGTATGTGGTCCGCCAACCCAAAGTAATTTACAATATATTCCTTTTGTGTCTGAATAACCTAATATAGATGTTAATACATTGATCTCTCACAGATAAAACCATTTACACCAACGTGAAAACGAATACAATGGTCCCATTCGACATGATTATTACAACGAGAATAAAATATATAATAGTAACAGAACGCGTCAATTTGAATTCTCTCATAACCCATCTGATTATGAGTCGACCGTGGGCTTTATTATGAAAATCTAACTGTTGCCATATAAATAGAGTCGTCGTCGTTATATAACAAAGGGGACAAATAAATTTGAAACGATATCGTTGAGGATAAGTATAAATTAAATATAATGAATGAACCGTCTATATTTTCAACATTTAAATTACTTCCCGATAATATTATCGAAAGTTTATGTTGACATTTTTGTATCAATTATAAAGGTATCTTATCTGGTTTCCTCGATTTGTTTAAATTAATACAGTTTAAACACAAACAGGAAAATTTTATTTCAATATCAATATAAAAAGTCACTTGTTAATTCTTTATTTTTGTTTAAGATCGTAAAAAAAGCAACTTTCACTATAAATTGTATTATAAAGTCCATCTTTTAATGGATATTAATAGTGTAATGTCATGTTATGAATTATTTAATTAATGCGAGGTTAATGAAGACAATGTTTTAGCTGGCTAGTTGGCAATATTCGAGTTTATTCACACAATGTATCATAGTTCCTATGACAGTCTTGTGAAGCTTTAACGAGCCTGTCGAATTGGACACTTTTACACATCAGCGATTGTGGTAATCATGAAGGTTATAATATAGTAAAATGCCCTTTAAGTAGACAACAATTTAACTTTAAAATGACAAACGATTATTACGTTGTAAAAATCATAACTGTTATTTATTATATTATTTTTTTACGATTCAGTAAAAACGCTGTTATAAAATTTGTTTGGTAAATTAAGCGTTTGTTTCATCGTTTACTAAACTTCAACGGACGTTTTTAACAAGCGACAACTTTGTATTGTATAATTGTTACCCAAAAGTCCATTACCAAAAGTCTTTCTTAATTCAGTATGCAGTTGGCACCGGAGCACTCGTCATGTGCCAAGATGGTTCAGATTGGTGGAAAACTAGTGGGTTAATTTCGCCTTCAAAAGCGCCGCCCGATACGTATCTCGTACGGCTGGATGGAGGGTCAGCATAGTGCAACTTTTTGTGAACCAAATGTAATGTCACTGTAATATCTTGCAGCGAAGGTTAAGCGGATACCTCGGTCATGTTTAGCTGACGGGAATTTGAAGAAATATTTCGTTTTTAAATGTGAAATTTCGTGCATTCTACATTCTCGAGCCGACATAGCGGAAGAATGCTGCGCATAGTACTCACGGAGATATTTATCGGTTGATGTTTGGTATCCTAAATGTGTTATATACCTACATTACTGTTCATTCAAAAATAATTCGAGTACAATATGTTTTACCTTAAGGTAAATTTAAAGGCGACGACCACAAATGTCTGTTATACTTTAGCAATAATGATTCTTCAGAATCCCGGTTTCCTCACGATGTTTTCCTTCACCGTTTCGAGCACGTGCACGTTTTTCTTGTCCGAAACTTCCGAATTTCGATTGAAATCCTAGGTCCTAACCAGTTACTGTAATACAATATCAAAATATAATAAATACATTAATCACACTACATGTGAAAGTTTGTTTATTTAGATGTTTGTCCGTCAATCACGCTGAACGGATGTTGATGAAATTTGGCACTCAGAGTGTGATATACTACTGTTATATACTATACATATATATAAAAAAGTATCTTTTTATATAAATGCTCCCTTGGGATGAAACAGGAATCTTAATATCGGAGCGGAGCCGGGAGGAGCATCTAGTAACAATATAAAATACTAATGTTATATATGGTACCTAAATTGTACATGAACAATGGAAAGCGCTTGTACCACATTTCTATGTTTTATTGCAAATATGACATCGTTATCTAACTACTCTCCATTTTCATAGCAATTCACGAAATTATAACGACATCATTTTCGGCATAGTCGCTTTTAATTTAATCCTCTATCTGATGCATACGAGACATTACAAAGATAAGTGAAATATTTACATGAGGTGAGCTTTTACCGAGATAAACATTTACTGAAGAATTATTAATTGCGTAGTGGAAGTGACTTAACCTAGAAACTTGTATCATTCACTATCAATACAAAATGTTATATGAGTTCTATTATGATATCTGTGTTTATGTACGTAAATAAAGATTCGGTTTATGAATTTGCATTTTTTTCAATTCAGATATCAAAAGGTGAAAATAATCTGCGATTCATGTTGCTATGGTAACATATGAATTGAATGTTCAAATTCAAATACTTTTTTGATGGGAAAACAGACAACAACAGAAGATATTATATAACAGTCGTGACAAAACTAAATTGATTTATAGAACCGTGGTATTGACAGATCTGCTAAAAATAATAATATTTTTTTAGGAAAATTCGTCTAAAACTGAAAAGACTTACATCACGCTTCAGTAGACATATAACATTATATATCTGCTCTGATACTGCAGTTTATATCACGTCGATGTGCACACAGCACGGTCAGTTGGGATGTTATAACCAGTTGTGAGTCAGTGCGCCTTACTTGGACGACGTAATTGTGATGTGACATTTTTGCGAGGGTTCACGCGATGCTATCGTGTGTCAATGTTAAGGGCACAGCGCCGATTGCTTTCATAACGTTTAGCTTGTTCAAATTATATATAGCGATGTACTTACTATATGTCGAATCATCTCATAGCAATTGAATTGCTCGTATTTACTTCCTCGGTATTTATTTTCGCACTAGCTTTCCGCTTAACCGTTGTTCTCTTAGCAACAGGATAAAATCGATCCTTATCATTATCTATCTCTTTTAACAATTTCAGCCAGATCGTGTCTGTCATTCAGGTCTGATTGGTTAATTAGTCCGTCTTAATTTTCAGTCTTTAGTCTGTGTCCCGCAGTGGCAAAAAATGTGCGCTCATAATGATAACGAATATTTCTTTTGCTATTAGGTGAAGGCGGCGGGGGCGCAGCTCGACGTTGCGCGCGCGATGCGGCGTCGCCGGCGCAAACGCATGCGCCGGCGCCTGCGCCACAAACACACACCGTCAAGAGTGAGAGGCTCAGTCCACATGAATCTAACGCATCCAGGTAAAATTGTTACAAGTGAATTCACATCACAATATATTATAAAAACTATAAAAACATATTGTATGTTACAAATATCTGCTATACACCTAAGTTTTATGTGCACAAAAGATTTAGCAAGCGGAGTCCAACTAGGATACTAGGACTGATATAAGATGTTGCAGCAAACTCAGTAACTCAAAAAAAGTCTCAATCTAAAAACACCACCTCCTAAAGCTGATACATTTTATTAGAAATGCTTGTATTTTGTCAGATCTCGCAGCGTGACACCGTCAACGTCGTCGTACCCCGGCACGCCGCCGGAGCGCGGCAGCCCGCACGCGCCGCCCGCGCCCGCGCACCCGCCGCGCAACTACTCGGACATCATGCGCTCGTTGGCGGCGCGCTACAACACGCATCCGGCTAATGAGTGAGTGTTACACTCTAGTGTCTACGCTTGGCCCGGCTTGATCCGGTGGTTGTCCGGTGTGTGTAGAAGACCGGCGTAAAATAGCATTCTGTCGTGTTTCGTTCGGTGAGTGGGGAGCCGGAGGCCCATATCCTTTTCCTTACCCTTCCCAGTCCTTTCCTTTATTCTATATACCTATCGCCAATATTTTCTTAATCCCTTCCCAAAAAGTCGGCAATCCATTTGTAGAGGCGTAAGGTCTGCAATGGACCTTATGCCTCTCCAAATGTTCATGGGTGGTGGTAGCGCTTACCATCAGGCGTCCCACCAGCTCCATTGCCGCCTGTAACATAAAAAAAAAATTAATCTTTAAATAGGTCGAGACATATTTTACTTTTTATAATATTGATTTAATTTTACTGGATTAGAGAAGGATGCAGAACAGACAGTTCTTAGTAGTGATTCTCTGTAGTGGTAAACTAATTTTTTCGTCGGTGCATGGCCTTAAAGAACATATCATTTCAAAGTGATTGACTATAACAAATGTATATGATAAAATTGAGATAAAATTGGTATATCACAGCGATATACGTAATAGTATTAAATTATAATGTGTTTAATATATCTTGTCATAAAACACTACAGATTCCTATCAGCTACTGCATAAACATAAAAACAGCAAATATAATTACATATGTAGAAAATTTATGCGACTTCAGGCGGCACTCTATTATTGTCAAAAGAAAATGTAATAAAGATGTATAAAGAGGTATTTAAAAAATTTAACAAGCCATATACATGGAAAAATACGCAAACAAATTAGTGTAAGATGCATATTTTAGCATTTGCATCACGTCACATCACAATACCTTACGACCCGCGGGTCACCGACCGGGTAGTGATGCCCAAATCGATTTGCATATTAATCGATTTGATAACAGCTCGCGTATAGTCGACAAATTTACATGATTCGTGAGAACCGACGTCCGAACTTATGTTATATTAATGAATTGTTCATCTCACGGTGTCGGGTTAGTGACCTCTGTCAATTTTAATTACGATTCGTCCGATTGGTGGCCGAGTGTCTCTTCTGGTCGCACGCACTCCACAAGCTATAACGACCTATCGGCAATCGAGTGAAGACCTATTTTCGCTTGTCCGATTGACGTTTAACGCTCGAATACTCAATGTCGTGTATAGTTAAACACCTGCACCGAGTGATAAATATTGTTTCACCTAATGAGATAACCAAAGTAAATAACTATTTCGAATTGCATAAATTAAATTTTAA
Source organism: Zerene cesonia (assembly GCF_012273895.1). Classification (NCBI taxonomy): domain Eukaryota; kingdom Metazoa; phylum Arthropoda; class Insecta; order Lepidoptera; family Pieridae; genus Zerene; species Zerene cesonia. The sequence goes on along the minus strand of NW_024045134.1, from coordinate 249,667 downwards.
TTGAGTCTTTATATAGAGCAGTGTTATCGGGAACTATATAAATCGCGTAAACTTGCCGTTTCGGTGTGATTTATCGCGTTGTTTCGTGAATAAAACCATGCTCCAGCAAAAACATGATAATTGTCGTAAAATACATGTTATGAACTACCAATGAAACTTAAAAACTATATGCTTACAGATTTTGTATCCATATGTATCATCCATGTATCTCTTTATTTTCTTGTAGCAATTTAAAATTTTTCAAACACATTATTACCCGCCCATGCAATTCCACAGATACTTTAATAGCCGAGATATTATAATCTGTACAATTTTGTAACGTTTTCTTATCTAACCTTTTGACGTTAGTAAAAATACCTGACCCGAGGCTCGGTTCGGCCATTTATTCGCGCTATAATTATGTCCAGCTCTGTTATTATACAATTTTCAAGGATATTGCATAAAAGTTTAGCCGCAACAGTAGTGAGTGATAATCATAAATTATGAACTAATGCCGGGTATTTTGAATAATGACTGTGAATTAGTCCGACCGTGCTCCCATTATGTTGTTAGAGTAGGATTTGAGAACTTTTATTTAGGTTATGTTATATGTAAATGACCATAAATTATATCTTTCTTTTAAACATGATAATATGTAAGTTGGTTTTATTGTTGTATCATATGTAATGGTTGATATTTGTGACTTATTTAGTATCTTTTTTTTTAATTCTCGCTTTACTTCACATATAACTAAACAAAAGTAGCATAATCTTTTTGTGATATTATGTAATGGAACATTAAATAAAAAATATACTATGAAATATATGTATTGCGACTACATATAAAACATACGGGGCTAGTTTAACGTTGGAATCAAAATTTAAACGCACAGGAACTTCATATCATATGTGAAATATCATCCAATTGAAAATTAAAATTAAGAGGTAAATTAAATCATGCATGTAATAACCATTATATTATGTTTAATGTAATATATTAACCATTAGATATGAAGATAATCACACGCAGGCTGTAGTAATAATCTAACATACACTTGCCTGCAATATGAATATTATTTACTGGGTGTTAAAGGTTGCGCAGTCTTTCCTTGAATGCAAATAAAGCTTATATGCAACTTGCGTTATGATATTTTCAATGTTTTGATCTTTTGATGTTGGATTTAATCTTAACTGCTTAAAAACGTGACGGATCGATAGCATTATGAATGATGAATTTCTTTCTTTATTTATATACTCTTTATTGCACAATCAACACATGGAAAAGAAACGCACACAAAATCTTTTATCGTACATATTGGCGACCTTATCGCTTTCAAGCCATTACTTCCAGGCAACCTTGGGACGTAATAAAAGTATTAAGGATAAATAGAGGATATCTTGTAAAATGTACCAATTCTTGCAACCAAACTAACAATGAACATTCCGCCTAATCAGAGCGGATTGGTGACACACATGAACTGTACAGTGAGATCATAAGTTCTCAAACGTTCATTAGGATCTGCAATTTGTAGACGACTTGTGTCACCATATTTCGATATTAAGTATAAGTCATTGTTGCAGTTACTTCCACCGCGTGAACGGGTTCGGTCTGGAGCCGCGCGCGCCGATACCGCAGGCCGACGTCAGCGACACCCCAGTGGGTGGCCTGTTCGCGAAGCTTGCCCAGCAGCAGGGCGGCCCGCCCCGGCTGCCCGCCTTCCCTGTCATGATGGACATGAGCGCTACTAAGGTATTATGTGATTAGTGTTGTTGTATACATGAAAAAAAAACATGATCACAAAATTTTGGTAACTGTAGGAGGAATGAAGAATTGGCAATGGACTTGAAAGTTTATTAATACATAACCACACAAATTATTAATATTATCACATATACAACAGAACCAATATATACGTGAGCCTTCCAAAAGATCGGGTATCCTTGTGGTAGTTACCCGCAAGTTAAGGAGAGATATGGCATTAATAATCAATGAACAAAAGTCTATTACATTTACAAAATAAAGGAATTTATTATCTTTCTGGTAGGAGTAAAATATTTTCACTCAACCGGCAATAAATTGTTAAATGTCATTTAAAGCAAATAACAAAACAGTGCGAAGGAATTCTGCAATTCTGTAATACAATAATTGACAAGTCAAAATTAATTGACAGCTCGATTTCTGTCTTAGCGGATATTTGCAAATGTTTATCGACATTTAAAATAACACAATAAATTGGAGTATTTTAGAACAATGAATATCAAATTTAATTTCCCCAACTAAAACGTTAACTTTCGGAACATACTTTTTTACGATTTATATTTTGAAATACACACTTTATAATCAAGCTCCAATTAAAGACTTGTTCAAAGCGTAACATTGCGAAATTAAGCCTTTTTGAGAGTATTATTAAAAATAAAATGAAAACATTGTTTTACAATTTCCTCTAACGTAATGCACATCGCTTACAGCAATGCCAGTGCCCCTATGAAATAATTTACGCTCAGCTGATTTCTCATTTCATAAGCGCGTCTTTAAAATTCATTAATGATTATAAATTCTGTGCGCACTGACCTTCCAGATTTAATTGTACCTGTTCACCGTTCCATAGTTCACGGCTATGATTAAAACCTCTTTGTATAATATCCACGCGACTATCTTCGTGATCTTTATTGGACGTAGTTAATTTATGTTAATTCGGGATCTATGAAATCATAACTCGAGTGTAGCGTGCTTCCTTTGAGCTATTAATTGAGGTAATTATATATGATAAGCTCGACGACCTTTACACTTCCTTTGGTGGTGTAGATAAGATAGTGTGAAGTGTGGCGGTTGTTAGTGCCCGTGCAGATATGCTAGGGCTGTCATGTGATAATAATAGTGCTCATTGGAGTTGATTTTTTGAATTTTAAAGGGCTTGTTATATATGCTTTTAGCGGGAGATAAATTCCACTGATAGTTATTTATAGCACTAAGTGTATAAGTATTGCTGCAGTTTAAATAAAAAACGTTGAGAAATGGAAACGCAATTCAAATAATCAAACTCTACTTCTAAATACAAATTTTGGCCAGATACACCTACGGTCTTCTTTGCCCTGTTTGTGTTCTTTACAATGTTTTGAAATCCAGCTTTCTACAAATATAGTAATGAAGCACTGTTTTAACATTTATTCACATTATTATGTGGTATTCTGTCGTGGATAATAAAGCTCAAATGCCAATTTTGAGCTCATTGACAACCCTAGTCGAGGTATTTCCGCCCCGCCCCCGGCGCGTGCACCGAACCATCTCCTCTCGCCGAAGGCAACTGGAGCTGCACTAATTGGGCTCAGCACGCGCCAAGAGCGCGCCGCGATACGTCCGCCATGTGAAATCGCTGTGCCCGACTTATTACTCTTTTTAGAGTTCTGAGGGCAGACCCGGGAGACCATTGAAAGCATTGCGTGTTATTGAGTTGCTGCGTAGTTTGAGCGAGGGTAATACGACCTTACAACATTCAATTATATTAGATAAATTATGTTTTGCCCATGTTTCAGAAGAAGATACCAAATAGTGGTGTAAGTTTTCACTCACTTATTTGTTTCCACTTTTGGAATATACAACTAGATTTATTGAACACGTCAAGTCTCAAAAACCCTAAATTGTTGCTATATAGTACATAAAAACAAATTAGTTACGACAAAACTGCCCTCTAACGACTTTTCTCTACTGATGCACCCTGCAACATTTTTTAATCGATGATGTAAAACGATTAAACGCTACGGATCTCTCCAGTGTGCGCGATCGACACGCGCTTAGCCGTTTATAATAAACGAGTAAGAGGCACGCGAAATGCAGTAACTAGGTATGCGATTTTTGCACTTATTGGATTTCAACTTTCTAAGAAAATAAACGTACTCCGGTTGAAGTTCAGCTGCTTCGGTGTAATTTAGACCGCGATCCATGAATTGCACTGTTTGCTTTCTAATTTTGGTATCGCGGCTCTGAATCTGATAGCGCGATATTAACATGATTTGTTACATTTCTCTTTGTGCCCTTAAACTATAAATTTATAGAATTTATTCTCACCTGTGAAGAGAAACGGGAGCGCGGAAATAAGCTGTTAGATTAACGACTGCGGCTCGTGCGGAGAATAGGGTTAACAGAAGGATTATTGGATGCAAAATGTGAAGATTCTACTAACAAAAATTTAAAGGTCTCAATAATCAAAGATCTTCTCACAATAACGTTATACAATATGACACGTGAATCCTTTAATATCGCTGTTGGTTTAAAATTGCGAATAAATTCAGACATATCTTTCAAAGAATATTGAAGTTGGCAGCCCTAGCGACAATTGGCCGCGCGTGCCTCTACGTGCTCAAATCGCGCGCGCGCGCCTCGAAATTTTATCTAGAATGAGACCAGCTTTTTTACCTTTCAGCAATTAAAAAGATAGATTGCAATTTGACCCGCGGGCGGCTAGCGTGACGACGTCGAGCATTATTATGATGAATGCCGGCCACTTATGAGCGAGTGGTCTCAATCAGATAATGGCCCATTCTTTCGTGTTTGCTTAACACTGCCACAGCTTGACCGGCTACCAGTAATTGAGTTTCTAAATGTCATGGCGGTCGATTGTTGTGGACGGGGAATGGACATGGTTATAAATTAACTCGAAAAATATGACTGCCTGTTGTGTTCCTATCGGAGCGCGTTGAAATCTTTTGGTTACGGATTTTACGATTGAATTGAGAATTGATGATTACTCATAATCTATTAAAAAAACTAAATGCACCTTATTCAGTAATTTAAGAAATAAGCGCACAAATTTAATAGCCTTCTACATGTTTTAACTTAACACTAAAACGGATAAAAGTTACATACCAATTTATAAATTATCCTAAATCTATTTTGATTTAAGTATTACAAGGACTATTTATGTCAAGCAAATTCAAAGCTTTCAAGTTGAACTGTTCTAATCGTAACCGACTGTTTCGCAACAAAGTTCCGTATTCTGTCACAATGCAGACACTTTAAAAGTACAACGGTTGTAAATTTTATTAGTCAGTCAAATGTAAGAATAATAATAATGATTATTACGTAGATAAATTTAAGCCTTAAGCCTGAATATCGTGTTTAATAGCTCGGAATATTGTTATAATTACATGGGTTGTACCGTAACTGATTTTGTATGCGTTATTAATATAATAAGCAGTGTAACAACAAAGTACAGTTTTGTTTTGCATTACGCTATAAAGAGGTACAGTAATTTATTAGAAAACAGTGTTTAATTATCTTTGTATAAGTAAAATTTGGTTTTTTGTTTTTTTAATTACTTTTTGATAAAAATAAACCCTCTGCAATAACGTAGAAGGTGGTCATTTTGACTGATTCGACGTAATTCTGTCACTGTTATAATATGCCCAAATAAGGCATACTCAAAGGGAACACGACGCCTCCTTTAACGCCTCCTTGGTACAGTGGTAAACGCGTGAGCGTAGAACCGAGGGGTCCTGGGTTCGATTCCCGGTGGGGACAATAAAAAAAAAATGTCTCGGTCTGGCAGGACACAGAAGGCTGATCACCTACTAGTCCATAAAGAAAATCGATCAGTGAAACAGATGTATATCATCTGCCCCATACCCCAGTAGGGGACACGGGACTTCACTTTTTAAAGGGAACACGACAACAAGTAAATTAGTACATTAACGCAAACATACTATACAATATATATATACAATATGAGAGAGTTGATAGTACCATATCAACTATCATCTCTCGTACTAGAATAAGCAACATATGTCACATCTTCCGCAGACTCTACTGGCGATATCGCGGGTGAGTCGCACGGGGCGATCGCGTAGGAAACGCGTCGGTATCGGCTCGGCTCCGGAACATTCCCCGCTCGATCTCTCCGCGGCGGGAGAGAGCGCGGCGAAGCGTGCGCGACTCTCCGCCAGCCCCAGCACGAGGAGCGATGACGACAGGGACAGGGTGTCGAATGAAGGTGAGTTGGTTATACTGTTATGTTATATGGTGGTTTTATAGATGAGATAATGATGATTAAAATATATTATGCAATAGACGGTAGATAGTGTCTCTTTGGTCTGGTCCGATTCTGCTCTAAACATAACGTTGTACAATTCTCCGGTAGTGAAATCGGATCAAATGAAAATTATGGAATTGTTCAAGATTTTTTATACTTCTTGTGATCTTTTTCGTTTTTGTTTAACCCACAAATAGCTCTTCGCCCGTGGCCTATGTCACTCAATGAAGCGTCAGCTTTCTAATGGTGAAAGATTTGAAATCGGTCCAGTAATTTTTGCGTGAAAACATTACAAACATACATACGTACATACAAATCTTTCCTCTTTATAATATTGGTATAGATAAGAAAAGTTCATTCACTTAACCTTTGCGTATGTTAAAAGTGAAGTCCCGTGTCCCCTAGTGGGGTATGGGGCAGATGATGAACATCTGTTTCACTGATCGATTTTCTTTACGGACAAGTAGGTGATCAGCCTTCTGTGCCCTGCCAGACCGAGACATTTTTTTTTTTGTGCGTCCCCACCGGGAATTGAACCCAGGACCCCTCGGTTCTACGCTCACGAGTTAACCACTGTACCAAGGAGACGGTTGCGTATGTTGCTACATTTAAAAAAAATATAAGAGAACTTATTTTGTGTCTATAATGTCATACAATATTCAAAATAATAATTATTCTAAGAAAATAAACGATCATTGTTTCATATTAAGTTTGATCACAATGATTAAACAATCCGATCTTGAATTATAGCCTTCATATGACGCAATGCCCTTGAGCGTATCTCGAGCGATGTTTCTAACCTAATTATATCAAATTGCGACAACAAAATGACATCACCTTTAACAAAAAACGAACGATTTTTTAAACGCCTATATGAAAAAAAAAACAAAAAAAAATGTTATCCGCACGCGAACGCGCCTTATCAATTAATCAATTGTAACTGCACAGCGGCAATTAAAATCAACACGCGTCACTGCGCACGATGCATTATTCAATTGACATGAATGCATTAAAAAAAGTTAATTCATGTATGATTTATTCATGTAGATCGGAGTGAAACCCGCGACTGCCTGTGCGCGGAGGCGCGTGCGCGCGTTTCCGCTTGGTCCGTCGACGACGTGTGCGACTTTGTCAGCTCTATAGACATCTGCGCTGAGTACGCACCGGTGAGTGATTTGTTTTATACAGTTACTAGCTGCACGCCCCGGCTCCGCTCGGGCGGTCATTTATATATCCTATCTTTTAAGTGGAATTAAGCTGCACATGGTGTGCAATTTTTATTAAAATCGATTGAGTTACTTTAGGAGTCCATCGCGGACAAACAACGTGATGCGTTATTTATATATATTAAGAAGAAGGTACTAAAAGTACTAAGAGTAAGAGATTTATTATGTTTTGGAACTTTCAAGATTGTCTCGTACGATATAGGTAATCTAAATTACAGTTTAAGAACGATTATGTCAGTCACTCGTTTACCACAAATTATTTATTGTGATTATATAATTCTATACTAAAGAAAAAATTCGGAAATATTACCGTTCCCTAAAGAATATACATCACAACTTCAAACCTAACACAATGTTTATAATAACTTCAAATAATAAGAATCAAAACACTGAGTTACAAATGAAGTCGAGACAGACGTTAATAAGCCATCAGCTACCGATCAATAGCAAACTAACGATACTACACAAAGATATTATACAAATAATAACAGCCCACAGCACTTGTGATAAAACGCTTTGTCAGTCAAATGAAATCGAAATGATATAAAATAAATAAACGTGTGAAATTACTTACGAAAACTCTCTCAAGTCAATTAGTTACAATGATATATCGCAATCGGAAATCAGATTATATTTGTTACAATTTTAGACTTTTTAGTAATATTTAATTCCAAAACAATATAACCTGATACTTCTGCTGTTACAAAACAGAATATATTAATGGTTCGCTCCTCTCGTATCTTGTTAAACAAATGCTGGTTGTAAAGAAAACGCTGTGGTCCGATGAGTCTAATGATATTATACGTTGCGTCCGCGCTTCGATCTCAACCTATTTTATTGGCGGTCGGATGCCGGAACATTCGAGTCGTCCCGTAGATAAATACTCTTTAAGAGCACTTACAAATTACACGTATGGTGCATTAAATTATTAGTTTACGATTGCACGTTCTGTTACCTTAATGTAGTCGTAAATGTAAGATAAAATGCATTATGTGGCGCAGACGGCCGCAACATTGTCTTTGATGTTGATTTTATATCGTCTATATTGTAATGCTGATATTGAAAAATTGTGATTTGTCTTATCAATTCTCTTCTAAATCAAGTCACATATATTCAGTGTCTAAATTATCACTTGGATTGATTATTTGTTTCTCAAGTATTTCAATTGTAGTATAATAACTAGATAAAGCAGTGGTGGCTCAGTGGTCAGAACCTCGGACTTTAAAATTGATATGTCGGGGTTCGAGACCGAGGCGAGCGTGCAAGAAATAAATTGATTTTTCAATTTATCTGCCCATGTGGATCACATAACATCACCACTGCTTAAAACGGTGAAGGAAATCATCGTGAATAAACCGGCATGTCCAAGAATCAAAAGTTCGACCTGATTATGGCCTGAACCCTCATAGGAGGCCTGTGTCCCAATACAAAATAATGTAATAACTAAATAAGATCTTTAATTTTGCGTACCTTTGAAGTCAATATTGTTCACCACATAGTACAACTTGTTGCACATAATCTCTGTATATACATTGAAATAAGTTCAACTTCGAAAATGCATGTTTTCGCAAGCAGATTTGAACCGAGCATAGCGTTTGTCACGAGCAATTTGCAATAAGTTTGTCTTTTCACATAACAGAACGGCGTGACGTAAAATTGACCATTATATAGTTTACAACGCTCCGCCGCGGCTTTACTTGATTTGCACTCCTGAATCGAGCCCTCGTGTATCGTAGTGCAACGATAAACAGCTTATTTAATGGAGGACTATCCTGGCATCAATGTTGTAGTTCGTAAACTGTGTTGATGAAGGGCTTTGGAGTGAAGTAACACGTGCTATTCCCCGATACATAGTTTCTTTAATGAAATAGATAACGAACCATTAATTGATGTGATTTTTTCTTGAAGCTGATTACTATCCTGTATATTAATTATATGTGAATTTGTGGCGTTTTGCAAAAATCTATGAAATTCAATATTTTTAATTGATTTTATTATATTGCAATCGATCACTCGGTTGTGCCTATTTCTCTTCCTCATAAATAATCACTGGATAGTGGATGCACACTAGATAGGCAAAGAAAACGGGTATAGGGGTTTATTGAACCGATTAACAGACCGTATACGCGATTTGTGTTTGGCGTTCACGCAAACCCATATAGAGAGAATCAACAAATCAATCAAGGATACCTCTTGATTGACTATAGACAAGAACTTGTTGCAAAGTCGCTAATTAATTCTATAAAGGGTTGTGGTGAAAGGGAAGAGGGAATGGGAGGTATACAGTAAGCTTCTGAAAGGTTACGCAACGCAAAACAGTTTGCACAGCACATATTTTGTAAGTGTGGCAACGCGGAACGGCGTGGGAACCTGAGCAAGGACCTAAAAATTGCAGCGACGTGTCTGCAATGTTATGTACGCTAGTGTAGAAATGTTAGGCAAGCAATTGTTACATATCTCGTGAACATGTAGCTATAGACTGAAAAATATATAGGAACTGAATATTTAACGCATGAGTACTCCCTTTTCCGCTACATCTTTATGAGAAGAAAAAACCTGTTTCACCGTGATAATTTTTTCCTAGGAAAAAACGTTATAAATGTCCTAGTATTTATATTTTGGATTTTGGATTAATAAAACTACACTCTGTCGAACAATAAAACTCGCACACTGAATCGCATCACGTATCCCCCTAGTTTGCAATAAATAAGTTTAGTATGATAATTTTTCTCTAATTATTATAATAGGCAGGCAGGCAGGCGGCAGCAGCAAGCGCCGTGTTTATTTCACGATAACTACTGTGCTACCAGTGCGGATATCACATTACACTGTGATTTATATCCGCAAATCGCAGTATAGCGGTCCGCGTTATTAATTGTTAGTCAGTTAATAAACACTTTACAAGCATTTAAATGATTAATGTGCTATCGGCGTATTAGAGATCGCGGCCGGTTATTATGAGTCGTAAAACCTATGCGCGATGATGCCTAGCCATTTTGTTTGATGTTACTAGACTCGACGTTTAAAAGGATTTGGTAAGTGTTAGGGGGACGGCGGTTTGTTCGAGTGTTTTTAATTCATTAAAGGCGATTGTGTAAAATTGGCTTAACTTTTTTTCGGATCGTTACTTTTTACTTTCTGCTTAGTTATATCGATCTCAAATTTGTCCAAAAAAGTATAATTTATATAAATATATAGATAATGTATTTACTGTGTTGGAGTAATTCTACACAACAGTTCCATTAACAGTTAGTCTCGCGGTTGAAGCACAACACAAATTGAAATTTTATTGTGAAATATAATTGTTAATCTATATAAATTATGATTATGTACGTGCTGCTAAATCGTGAACATCTGCTATCTAGTAAAGCAGCTCGATACCACGGTAATTTTTCACCGAAAATCGTGATTCCATCTGACCCGACCCTAGCCAAGATTTGGCCCATTCATCGTTGTCAAACCAGAATCACTTGCACAACCGTTCGTGAGGTGTATTGTTAAATAATATTCAATTCACGCCGTCCCATATAAATTTAGATTAATTTTCGATTCATTGACAAGTTGCTTTATTATGTCTACGAGGTAAATTTCGACTTTAACGTCGCGTTAAGCCGAAAATTTGTAACATAAATATTATTTCGGCAATTTAATTACATGGTATTTAAAATAATGTTTATATAAAATATGTCACTGGGGTAATGTAAAAGAGCAAGACACTAAATTTCTCGCGACATCAGCAAAAAACACAGTATAATGTTATGCAATTTAATTAGTCAGTCAATGGCTTTTTTATCTGTGGAAGCAACGTTCCAAAGTGACAGATACATAAATTTAAAAACGTAATTTAGTTATGTATTTTTTATGTAAAAATCCAACGGCATCTAGAAGTAAAATAATTTAGTTATCTTAAGAGTAAATCATTTTATATAATCGCAATTTCGTAGCATGAGCACTGCATCTCTATAACTAAGACAAGATGGACAGTTGTGACAAACAGTTGTGGCCTTTATGTACATTCACTGACCGAAATTGATATCTCTCAGCTACTACAACCCATATTTAATGGTCGTAAATACTAAAATGCCTTGCATAAATATCTGATACACGTCCCAGATTTACATAATCCTAATTGCGTACCCATTGTCACTATGCTTACTTATAGCTTTGTCAGAGTCAAAGAATTGTATCAGAAATTATTTCAAGAAAATATTATGTTCTACATACGATTAAATAAATTGAAAGTATGTATAAATTGATAGATCACCTCTTAAAATGTGACGTGATATATTGTTGATTATTTAATGAAGATAAGTAAGCAAAATGAGATGTAATATCACTAAAAACGAACAAAGCACAAAACTAATTACAATAAATGTAGCCATAAGCTTAAATTTAATAATAGATATATAAATATGTAAGAATTATTACCAAACTTTTTATAATTTGTCTTTGTTCTATCAGTTTGAGTGACCAAATAGCATTTGAAAATGAAAACTTTTAAAAAAACTTAAGACAATATTCACGTATCTATTACGTAAAAACATCTCATCTAGACAGTCGCACTGGTGCTTAAGTAATGCGTCTTATATATTCATACGCGATATAAACGTAAAAACCATTTATCGTGCCTCCAATCCGTCACCGCGTACAGATGCTCGTGCGCTCGTGACCTGCCCTGGCGCAACGTGCGATTTATATAAATTATCCCAATATGTGCTCAATATGAAGCGTATAAATTAAATTGCGAAGATCGACCGCGACACATTCGAGGGATAATTTGATGGGGACCGCGTGAAAGGTCTATCGGGACGTGTTATTGAAATAGCGCTAATTGCTCGGAGTCTGGTGGAGGTCACGTGGATCGTCATGCTTTGTGATGAAGGGCTCATTGTGACTTGGTACATTGTTTATGTCCATTTTGGCGCTTGGTACTAATGCTATGATAATATGTTAAGATTTCAGTAAAACGATTGCAATGCTCTCAAACGATTGAGTATTTGTAGCGATGTTTGTCATATATACAAGCGAACAGGGTGAGTTGTAAATAAAGAGAAGATAACACAAAAAGCATTAGCAACAAATGCAAGTTTATAATATATTTAAAACGTTTAATGCATTGCTCAAATCACTATTACCATGCTTTATAAAGGTAGGCAGATATGCGAGTGTCGTCGATCAGCCGTCAATACATTTTCTAAATTACACGGAGCCTTGCAGGTGTGAAGATAAATGAGACCTATCGTAATTGCATCGCAATTAACTAAATTAATGTAAAACTATTCGACGGGAGATCACGAGAACGACCGCCGATTATCTTCCAGTGATTTAATATACGCAATTTTGGATGTAAACTTGTGTTGATTGATACTGAATTGTTTTGGGTGTTGATAGTTGGATGTTATTTTTCTTAATTTGACATAATAGGATAGACTTGATTAACATAGATATGTTAATTTGAATCACAATTTTAATCATATAGATGCGTTCATTCGTAAACGGATAATACATATTTAGTTATAT
>NW_024045134.1:225369-235917 GCF_012273895.1 Zerene cesonia | reverse complement strand
CTACTAAAGGAAATTCCACTTTCGTTTTCATAATTTAATGGGAGCGTCCGCGTCGTAAAATAACGATTATTAGCGTCTTCAATTGCCAAGTTATGATAGTGAAATTAATTCAAATGAACTCTTGCTCACGGCTAAACTTTTATTCATAATCGTGCATTATAATAAATAGGTTGAAACAGTCAATCTATCAATTCATGACTGCAGTCACGTTTGAGTCCAATTTAAATGCCACACACGGCTACAATCCCTATAATTTGAGATCAGTCAAATCTCTGCCCAATATTAAAAACAAACAGCATACAAACACGTCATTACCTCAAGCTATACACGACTGGCAAAAGCTCAACTATTGTTAAACGATTAACAAACATTTGACTGTAGGAGCAAAAGTGTAGCATCACAAATTCCTACCTTATTACTTTGCACATACGATCAAAGGTCTCACTACGTTCGGATTATGTTTGGTTGGTTTGTCTTGCATATGTAATTACTGTAATGACCATTCTATCGTGACCACTAAGCGGACACATTGTTATGATTTGAAGACATGAAATCAGAATGGTCACGGGTCATCTCGAGCATGTGTTTCGCGCAGATAAATCTAGTTTCACTTTTGTATGTTAGCTGCGGTCATTTTCATTAACTTTCATCACGCTACGCTATAAATTTATTGCATAAGGACGTCTCGTTTTGTCGCGTTTTCTACATATTTTATACATATCTACCTCGGCATTCATTTCATTATACAAATTGGTGCGTAATACTGAAAGTACTTAATAAAAACCTTCTTAGAGTCGTTCTTTATTAAGAGAGCTACCCGATAGGTACTGTTATCTCTACGCATCGTACAATACGGATTCAGATTCTATTTTATATTCAATTCAGATTCTTATCGTAAGGTATAGTTATATCTCATAGTCGCACGTAAAAGGTAAAGAGCATTTTACACTTCCCACTTATATATGGAAAAAATTTATCTTTGAGCGGCGACTACGAAATATAGGTACTTATATTTAGATTTCGCCACAAAACAAATGCGGTCATAATGTCGATTACTTTGTAAAGTTTATGTTTTGATCACGCGTTGTTTATCACTGGCTACTTACAGCTGCTTTCGTTTTAACGCCCGAATCGTGAGGTGTAAATCGTATCTATTTATATCTATTGCTATTTAATGAGCCGACCATAATTCGACATTATCGTTATAATATTTAATATTATCATTTGATGGATTGGTTAAAATGTACAATAGTAATCATACATAAAAGTTCGTAAAGGTCGATTATTGACTTTTTAAATAAAAAACCTTTATATATTTCATAAAATCTCTTCTTCTTTTCTATTAACATATCAGCATATTATATGCTAATAAAAAACAAAAAAAAAATATAAAAAATAAAAAAGTCACCTTTTTTCCTAGAATATATATTTCGATGCTCTGTTACAGTATGTATTCTTCGAAATGCATCAATTTTTTATGGTACTTGACATCAATACAGGACTTTAGAAACCACACATAGGAATAATACATATATGTATGAATATATATAACAGGAATTTCGCAAAGCAAATCGTATCGACTTTCTCAATTAACCGGTCCGCACTTGTAAGATGACATTAGCAGGCCATCGTTTTGAAACTAGATCCTATTATCCGGACTCACTCGCATTAGGAAATAACTACTATGCTAATAAAATTGATGGGACTGGTCGCTTTGATTAGCGTTGAATTTATGTTCTTTTCGCGCTTCCATAGATAAAAGTACAAACATAATAAATATTTATTAGTTTATGCGAAAGTTCAAGTTTTTCTACTATGACGTTAACAACAAGAGCAATTAAAATTATTACCATTTTCTCTATAGTCCGCAATCGCCTAGAACAACTTCCTTTTACAGATTAAAAAAATATTGAATAGCTGGTGGACCGATAAATATTATATTACAATATTTCATTCACAATCAAAACTAGCTTAGGAAATGTGGAGGTGACAAGGATAAGCCTTCATAACAAATCTGTATAGTGATGTGATTTCAATGCATTAGAATACAAATTTAAATAAAATGTTCAAAAAATGTATGTATCTGAATAACATAGACCATAGATAGACCAGGGAAGCGCACACGAATTTATATCCTTAAGAGGCGAGCTTTAATTTAGCATGGAAGCATTTAATTTCGATCGGCAATTTAAATAGAGATGTCTAGATGCAGCGATAGCAGCCGGGAGCAGCCTTACGATTTTATCTATGACTCTCATTTATACTCTACGGTCAATGTGCATCCGACCTGCTTGTTTAAATAGTCTGTGGTAGACGCCATGTTGTTTATAATGATAGTACACACGTTACATATACTTTTATGAATCTTCTATAAATTTGGTTAATTAAAGTCAGCTGATAAATTTATTTATTATTTGAATCGTGTGTATTTCATATATTCTTTGTTTTGTGAAGCATTGTGACTTTAAAATGCCACGTACTTTAATATTACTTCTCCAGATGTCAATAAAGACACGTAGGAGCGTAGAGTATTGGCTTCAGTGGTAATCCAAGAAAATTGCCAATATCACTACTACTTACTGAATCGTTATGGTCGCCTAGTAACTAACTACGGTTTTGCATTGTATAAAAGTGATTGGCTGAAATTGAATTTAGTGTATTTATAAAAACTTATATCAATGGATAAAAAAGTCAGAGTTTTATTATATTTCATAACAATTTTATTATTAATATAGTTTTGTCAGAACTTTTTGTTTTTTAATATATTATAACTATACAAACATATTATAACTATCATAAAGTTACGCAAAATTAACGAAAATCGCAACTTTAAAGGTGCATGTTCATTAAGCACAAAGTGCCTCCGCAAGAGAAAGCTGAAAACTAAATCGCAACAGATCGAAAATGGCGTCCCAATGCGAAATCAATCAGAGCCGACAAAACGTACCGACGCATTACACCATTTCACGCCACTCTTCGATCCACGCCAGAAATTACCGGGGCCGCTTTCAACGGAAACCGTACGCGTGCTGGCCGTAATGGAGTATAATCTACAGATGGTAATGCTGGTTGCAGCGCCATCTAGCTTAATGACGGCGCGTGAACCAGTTTGCGACCTTTCAATGTTGGAATGTCAACCGCCAGAGCACAGCTAGTTGCGTGCCAAAGTACATTAGCTGCCAGTGTATGAATTTATCATAGCTAGGCTAGGTATGTGTAGGTTGATGTGGTTTCATTATTGCTTAGATTGCTCGATTAATATGATCGTTGCGAACACTACGCACGCGGGCCATTGGTTTTCTTAATTACCGTGGAATTATCGAGTGAGGGCTGATGATTAAGGAACAAATTGGCCGAATTACTGAACTGTACGAAGTAAATTTTTTACCTATTTTCTCAACAAAATAAAGAGTATTAGATTAAAATACATGAAATTCTAGAAAAATCGTCTTCCAGCAGAAAACTAAATAAATTTTAAGCGACACCGGCTAGGCACAGACCATAAAAAAACCTAGGCGCACTAATACAACTCGGCCTGAATAATAGCGTTTCAAGTAACTACTTGTTCTTTGCTTTCCGCGAATTTCGCGACGTTAACTGCTTCGCAGTAGCGTACATCCTGAAACTGCGACCTTGGCTTCCCTGAAGACATTCCGAGTTTACGAGCACAGATTATAAAATACGAATGTCGAATGTGTTAGTCGAATGAATTCCGTTATTTGGGGAATTTGACATGTGACATAGCAATATGCATAGAGGTGTCAACTTTATGGGATATTTAATGTATACACTAGCTTTTATCGGCATTTATGATCACTTTCAGTTTGAGTTTGAGATGTCTTACTTATTTATAAATTCAGTGGTCCCCTTACTTTGTTTTAATACATATTTTATATTAAGCTAAGAGGATATTGATAATAAAGAAGTATAGGATTTACCGTTTCTCATTAATAATTATATATCCTATATACGACATAGAAAATACGTTCCTAAGTAATATTACTGGTAAATGTATACATGTTTACTATTAAGAACTTTCGTAACAAATTACTTTGTCATCGCTCTGCCTGTACGTATATTCCCTCGCATATTATTATTTATTCAACGTTTGCGGGATACAAAGTCTTATACGCCCGCCCATACATCTCAATTTGATACAACTCCGCAGCATCTTAATTGAAGATTGCCGATGTATATATTCCGTACGGTCAGTTACTAAAACAACAAACTAGTTTAACCGACAGATAATGCCGGTCCAAGAATCTTTACCACTACCATTTGTCTGAGTCCCGCAGTGACATCTGTCGACAGCGTAACGAGTTTATCTAGTCTACATTCATTATTCAAAGCCTTACCACGCTAACTCGAACTATATCACGACTCGTCACTGTCCCGGCGCATCGATAGAGCATTTAAATGATTACGTAATTAAAGCGTACAGATATTTAATTAATTTGGCCCGATAAGGCGAGATCAGAAGCGGCGTATGTAAATGGAAGGCGTAAAAACATTTAACTTACGATCGGTAAATGTAACAACATTGCATGATTATATTACAAGGCATATTGTAAAAGCCAATTAGATTGTTATTTTATTAATGTACTATGATGCTTAGAATAGCAATTTTATCTTTAAGTATATCGACACACATATATTACATAAACGTGCGGTACAAAAAATTGCCTATCATCATGTCACAACGCATAATACAAACATAATATCATTATTATGACACGATTTCATCTCAATTGAACAATGGCCGCAAGTAATGCATATGTAACACCGGTTTTATAAATGCCCGTGTATAATAGAGCTTTCATAAGTCACTTGCGAAATATCGGCGACAATATATCGAGTGCGATAAATTATGGTAGCGGTAGAATTTGCATCTACAGTTACACAAGCAGTTATTTCGATGTTTCATTCGGATTCTGTTCTCGTTACGTAGCGTACATCTCGAAGCTTAATTATTATTAACCCGCTGCTGTCTCCGTTCTATCGTTGGAAACAAATTGTTAAAACTAATCTTAGGCTATTTATACACCCACGTCTATTCACGATTATTATAGTCTACGATGATCATGTCCGATAACGTTAATGAGATTTAATCAATTTGCATCTAAAGTTTATACTTTTAGAGATTTATGTTACGTCGGTTATAATATATAATCGTCAAATTGAATTTATTAAGAAGCCGTTGAGAGACATTGTAATATACTTTAATATTAATCCATGGGTGCAAATTAGTTATGCTTCAATAAAACTTAAATATATAGCTCATTAAAATTTTATAATAGTAACTGTAATACGTTCTTTTGAATTTCCATTGTAATATATTATTTTCTAATCCATAATCCTCTGAGTGATCTTATATCATTGTGGGTGGCAATAACGTTATAAACTTAACAGAATATAATGTAACCAAAAAAAGTGTATAGAAAATAGACGGTAAAGATAACTGCATATTATTCCGAAAAGAAACTAAAAATCGAATAAGTCTCTTTTTCTTCCCGCGCATTTAATCTAGGAAATGAAACTCATTGTGCAAAAGGAAAGTCATTTTATAACAATCAAAAGCGATGCCCACCAATGCCACCCACAAAGCTTATCGCTACAATTCAATTTATTTATAAAATATATTTCTGGTTCGCTTCTCAGATTACCGAGCGCGGGCCCAATGACAGTCATTTAGAACGTTTCCATGGTTGTGATGTTTATTGAGTTATGGCCCTTTATTGCTATGGTCCACGGTGAAAGGGCCAGATTCGCGTGTAGTCTATTGTGCTATTTGCGATCTACGAGAAGTTGTTCGGCTATTGATTGAGAATTATCTGCTGTCAATTGAGCCGTTGTTTGCGCTAATTGACAAGTATCAACACTATATCTATATAGAAGGCTTACGATTTTCACCTGTTTGTATGTTATTGCTTTATGACTATATGACTAATATTTTAAAGATTGTTTATAGTACTGTTAAAGAGTATTGATCCGCTGGTTTTAAAAATATATTCCGAATCCAATGTTTTTAATAATTCTCTTATTAAGTAAACTAGCTGTGACCCGCGGTTGAAACCGCGTAAGTCCGTATCCCGTAGGAATATCGGTATAAAAAGTGCCTATGTGTTATTTCAGTTGTCCAGCTATCTACGAAGCAAAATAGTATTATTATTCACCAATAGATGTCAGGAAAAAAAACACGAATATGACATTTTCTAAAAAAAATCCTAGCTAGATCGATTTATTGCCCCCGAAACCCCCTACATACTAAATTTCATGAAAATCGTTGGAGCCGATTCCGAGATTCCAATTATATATATATATATATATGTATATATATATATATATATATACATATATATATATATGTATCTGGAATCATATACATTTATTTTTACTGTTTAACTATTACATTTATATACGTATATAGGTAAAAATCGGCTAAGTGCCAGTCGGACACGCGAATGATCACCCATCGAAGAGATCCGTGCCAACCGTTGCTTAACCTTTGTTTATTATTTGTTTTGAGAACGCCATCACTAGTATGACAATTTTATTTGTCTAATTGTCACGGTTCATGAGATACAGGCTGGTGACAAACGGGTGGACACACAAACAGACACGGACAACGATATCAGAGTAATAGTGTTCGTTGTACCTTTTCGATACGGAACACTAAAATCTGTAAATCTATACTAAAGCTGAAGAGTTTGTTTGTTTGTTTGAACGTAATAATCTCAGGAACTACTGGTCCGATTTGAAAAAATCTTTTAGTGTTAGACAGCCCATTTATTGAGGAAGGCTATAGGCTATATATGTATCACGGACGAAGCTGGAGCGGACCGCTAGTATTATAATAATTTTTACAGATTTTAATGTAAAATGTAGGGGGATATATTACATTAAAATTAAACAATTTTAGAATTTTACTACAATTACTACTAGCTATATATCGAGAAACCCTCATAGGAAACATGTGTCCCTGCAGTGGGAATATATATGGGCTGATGATGGTGAGACATATGTATAGAAATATGTACGTTAGTCTTTTGTTTTGTGCGCAGTAGCTCTAAACGTTATCTTTATGGCATTTACGACTTGGTAGGCTTCAATCAAGATTATACCTAAGTTTTTCGGAACTTGGTAAGCGCAACAAGAACTCGTTTGATAACTCCTGCGTTACCTAGAAATTAGTGTTTCTATATTTTTGTGTGCAATATTTTGGTTGGTGCAAAAAGTTAGTTAATATTTAAAGTTTTACGGGTTCTTAAAATTAATGTAACAATAATTTATTAGTTGTAGATGTATTCTAGACTTGTAAATGTTATATAATATAATATAATTATATCAATAAAAGTAGTGACATAATAATATTCTGCCCCTTAAAAGCGGGTAGCAGGTTCGCAGATGCACTGCCTCTGCGAATGTTCATGGGCGGTGGTGCTCGCTTACCATCAGGAGAACCACCAGCTCAGTTGCCCGCTATGACATAAAAAAAAAAACATTTCACGTGGTTTTTCATCTTTCGAGCAAGTTGTACAAAAAGAGGCACTCATTTCTATCATCGCTAAATATGCTATAATTAAATAAAGTCTAATAAATTAAATACGTCATTAAATATACGATACTTCTAAAGTAAGACAAGAATGCTATACACATATTGAAATATTCGACAATTTTTGTATTTGAAAAGCAAATTTCAAGTTGGTTTCGTATGTTTGTTTGTATTGTAACACCGCCGGCGGCCGGGCACGCGCCGATTACAGATTAGGCTCCAATAAACGCGCTCCTCTCTAACCTGTAACGGCATGTTTTATCGTCCGCTAAAGCTCAGGTCACAACTATTATGCGATTGACTATCGACCATCTGACGTCACAAACAAGCGAATACGCTTGGTGATATTTTTACAGTAAACAGCGTATAATACTTGTTCAAAAATGTTATAAATATGGAATTGTTTGGTAGAGACATTCACATTAAAAGAAAACATATTTTAGTTCAACCACAGAGAAAGAATAAACTACATTCAAATATTGAAGTATGTATAAGCAATGGCAACCTTAGTATATATATATATTGAGACAAGTCCGTCATTTAAACGCAGTTACAAACGTTCAAGACTATGACGTATATTCTGCTACAAAAATGATGTGTGCAAATAATTATATTTGTTCATTCTCTGATTGACGCTCTTACGTTCCACATCTACAAGTGGTTCGCGCAGCCTCAGTGTAGCTGGAAAAGCTGATTTCGCCGTATTTTTGTTAATATCGATCCTACTATCCTACTAATATTATAAATGCGAAAGTTTGTAAGGATGTGTGTGTGTTTGTTGCTCTTTGCAATTGCAATGAAATTTGGTACGTAGAAAGCTGGACAACTGGAATAACATATAGGCAACTTTAATGTGGGAGTCGAGCACGCTTCGGCACGAATTGGGTCAGCTCGCACCGGGGAAGTACCACACCCTCACAGAAAACCGGCGTGAAATAGTGGCATGGCACTGTGTTTCGTCCGGTGAGTGGGGGAGCCGGAGGCCCGTTTCCTTTTCCTCATCCGTCCTAGTCCATTCCTTCTTTCCAGTCATTAATCCTTTCCTTTTCCCTTACCCCATAAAAGCGGGCAGCGCATTCGCAGAGGTACTACTTTTGCAAATGTTTATGGGCGGTGGTGATCGCTTACCATCCGGCGAACCACCAGCTCAGCTGCCCGCTATGACATAAAAAAAAAAAAAAAAAAAACTTTCTATCCCGATATTCCTGTGGGATACGGACTTACGCGTGTGAAACCGCGGGGCGTAGCTAGTTAAGAATATAGCGGTAGATTTGAGTGCGAAATTGACGTGGTGTGGACGAAGTAATAAAGTTTAGCTTTTATATTGCTTTACGTCGCCTTTCATAGCACAATGGTGATGCCAAATTGATTATGATCTGACTGTGTCGATGCTTACAGCCGAAACGTACGAAACAATGTACCGCACCGCTGGTACCTAACGCCTCATAGAGTTTCATACGTTTCGCCTGTCAGAATCGACAGGTCAGCGCAACGCTGAAACCAGTCTTATTATTTGCACAATATGCCATGTTCTGACTTCTGCATGCTACTCCAAGCGCTTATCAATTTCAGGAATGCTCAAAAAAATAATTCAAAAATTTTACGTTAATATATTTATTAATAAGCGCTTGTAATTTTGACATATTATAAGTTAAATTTAAACGGACTTTAAAATTTTTTAAGCTTTTTTAATAATAATTACTGTTATTCATTAAAGCACCATTCAACTTACCACTTTCATTTAGTTAGTTATTTTTATGTATTTAAATGCAGATGCTATGGAAACATTATAATACCAACAATTATTAAAGATTCAAACGCTCATTTTCTCTTATTTTTAACAGTATACAATTTTTATAAAAAAAAACAGTTGGACTGTTGTTCGCAGATTTGAGATAATTATCAAGAAATAAAATATTTAATGTTCATCGTTAACATGCACCCACGGATAACCTTTATAAATATATCCGCGTACAATCTGATGTTATCATTGCATCCAAAGTAAATGCTACCAAAGGAATGATATGCTTTACTGCATCATTGCACGCAGAAGTCTAGATCCGATGTACTTGCAACGATCGAAACGAGAATGCTGTAATGAAATTAATTTCTTCATCTCGGGTTACAAGTAAGATAGAATGCTCTGCAATAACTTAAATCGTTTTGTATAATTTAATATTGATATTAAAGCGATCGCTTCATGCTACGTAGTACATGCTAATGCGATGAGCATACGATTTAACGGCTAGCTCTCTCGCCCCGCCGGCGAATCATTCCTACTTATTTATTGATTGGTGATGCTAATGTGATCGATAATTCTGTAGCGGAATATTATAAGAGCTGTATCGCGATCTTGTCCGAAGACTTGTAGGAAATTATCATGTTATATGGCATATGAAGTTCTTGATACAACTCGGTAGTTGTCTGCGTATCGTATTAGATGATGAATTTATGTCATTTTAAAGTAGGTGGATTTTGAAATAAAAATTTAATATTATGTTGAAAATAAAATCTGTTTTCAAATCAACTAAAATTAAGAAACAGTTTGGTTCATTTATTCAATTTTTAGTGTTTTTCCGATTATTTATCATAATTACAAAGAGGAGTTATCCTTGATACAAATAAAATAAAATATCAATCTCAGGAAATATAACTGGAAATTTCTAAGAACAATAAAATTGTATTATGTAAATGGCGGGCAACGATCAAATCACTACTTCCATTTTTGGTTAAAGAATTTCTTCCTAGCTCCTAGCAAAAGGTTAAGATATCAAAATAAATTATTTAAATAAAGGTCAGACGTTCGAATTTGTAGGATATACGTGTCATTCGTCCTCCAACTGGTCCACAGATGGAATAAAAATAGCGGTATTTTTCACCATAAGTCGCATATCTATTACTCATATTAACGACAATGTTTTTGTTGTTTATTAAATAATAGAATTGGTTATTAAATCGATAGATATTTACTAGCTATGGTATAGTATAATTTAGAA